>NC_047087.1:110702455-110962455 GCF_902459505.1 Geotrypetes seraphini | reverse complement strand
AGAGGGAGGGGGAACTGGGCATTGGGAATGAAGGGGCAGGGCAGGGTTTGGGGCGTTTTTTTAGGGGGATCCTAGAGGGTGGTCTAGGGCGTCGGTGGGGGGAAGTTGGATGAGACTGGGCGGAGGTGGAAGGGGGTTGGGACGTTGGATGGGACTGGGCGGAGGTGGAAGGGGGTTGGGACGTTGGATGGGACTGGGCGGAGGTGAAAGGGGGTTGGGATGTTGGATGGGACTGGGCGGAGGTGAAAGGGGGTTGGGACGTTGGATGGGACTGGGCGGAGGTGGAAGGGGGTTGGGACGTTGGATGGGACTGGGCGGAGGTGGAAGGGGATTGGGAGGTGGGGCGTCTGCGGGGGATAAGGAACGGCCGGTCAGGGATAGGGGTGTCTTCCTCCTCCTCCTCCTCCTCCTCCTCTTCCTGATCCTCCTCCTCCTCTTCCTCCTCACTCGCATCTGAAGACATAAATGCATGTAGTGTCAGAAGTATATGAAGAACTGTTAATGTTTAAAATGTTTGTCTGCGCCTGATTGTCTTGCGAGTTTTTGACCTGTCAACGTTTAAAATACATGATTGTTCAACACATATTATGACTGCACACCTTATACCCACCCGATATTTTACTGTAACATACCTGGGGTGTTGTCCAGATTGCGGCGGACAGCCCGGACCCATGCAGGGTGATGTAGCCTGAGCTCGCGGGCTTTTTTCTTCAAATCCTCAACCTATTACATAATGGAGAGACATGAGTGAGCCATGATATATGGTTCATAGAGAATAGCACGTGGACAAATCGCGCAGACATGATATATATATATACATTGAAAGCAGTGCATGGAAATAGATTGCAAGCATAATAATTATGTAAATTTTGAAAACCCGACTGGAATACAGCTAATTAAATCAAATAAGTACATGAGAGACACCATTATCAACTGCACAATTTTTCAGCAGATGCATGATGACGCAGTGCGCGATTTCAGGAGATGCGTATCCATTTTTGCCTTCCGCGCAAAAAAAAAAAATTATTTATCCGCGCCAATTTGTCAGCGCGCAATTGTCTATGAACAACATGTATTTGATAAATACTTACGGAGCGCGGTGTAATAGCGCGGGCGTTGAACAGCTGCGCCAGTTTTCCCCAGGCCCTGTCCATTTCCCATATATTGCGTCTTTTCCCCTTAACGGGGAAAAGCAGTTTAGCATTGAGCGTGAAGTACTCAGTTAATATGAGTACTTCACGCTCGGAGAAGTTGGGCTTCCGCCCACGAAACCCCGAATAGTATGCCATCTTCTCTGTGAATCTATGACGTTTTTGCAAAGCTTATATACCAGTCACATGACCGATGTTGTGTGAATATCGTGAGATTTCCCCTTTTCAGTGCTGCTATTGGTTATCTAAAACACGTGTTAAATGGTCAATAGTCAAACAGATTTTTCTACATTGTAGTGATGAAATGCACATATTAATTGAGTATGTGTGTATTTTATAGTATATAGTTTTGTAGTACTTGATTGAAACACAATTAGCGTTAGCATGGCGTGCATATGTGTTGAAACGCGTGATGACATCAGCTTGTCTCCATTAGTGCATAATGATGACGTATATCATCATATTAAAGTTATAGTACTTTTTCGCGCAATTGACGGATTAGTTTCCCAGTGCGCAATTGACGGGTTTTAGTATAATGAGCGCAAGTGAAAAATGCGGACGAACAGAGTTAATGGGAAATCTGAATAAATGGTGACATTTGTAAATGCGGGTGGGGGGCCTAATTGCGCATGCGCATATGTAGTTCAACGTATGCATGTGCTAACCTATTGATCGTAAATATTCAGATGTGAGTTGCGCCGATATGAAAGTGCAGCGTACATGAGAAAAGGCTTTACCAAATACTGGCAATAATATTTTATTTATTGTATATGCAAAAGGATTGGGTGCAAGTTAAATGTGTGATAGATTGACGCATCCGCGCATGCGCAGCTATTACAGTGTTTGTATATGGGAAACACATAAGAACAATAAAATTATATTAATTTTAAAAAGATCAGGGAGTCATGAGTAAATTATTTTAATTATTACACATCATTTTCCACTCCTAATATATTAATACAGTCATACATCACATATGTTTGTGAAGAGGGATACAGAGAAAATACATTATCCCAGGACAAGCAGGCAGCATATTCTTAACGCATGGGTGACGTCACTGACGGAGCCCCGGTACAGACCTTTTTAACTAGAAAGTTCTAGTTGGCCGCACCGCGCATGCGCGAGTGCCTTCACGCCCGACGGAGGAGAGCGTGGTCCCCAGTTAGGATAAGCCAGCTAAGAAGCCAACCCGGGGAGGAGGGTGGGACGTAAGAATATCTAGTGAGTAGTGTGTAACGTCACCCATGCGTTAAGAATATCTGCCTGCTGTCCCTGGATAACACCTGTTACGGTAAGTAACTGTGCTTTACTGCTCAATGCAGAAAGTAGGTATCATCACCCTAAGGTGTGTATCGGGTCGTTTGTTAATTCTTATCTTTGTCCTAAAGTTAAGTGACCTAATGTTAACATGAAAATGGAATCTAAGTCACTCTGCACTGATAATATGCCACCAGGTCAATTGTACAGGAGATGATTTAACCTACATAAATGAAGGAATTGAAAATTATATTTTTCTATTGGAATTGTGAACTTGAAAATGGATGAAATAAACCTTTTAGAAAATGTACATTTAGTGGAAGAACTTCAGATGTATTCATTTGGAAGCATTGAATGTTGGCAGGGATATGTACTTTAGAGGATGTAATAACTAATAGTAAACTGCTTGACTTTTCACAATTGCAACATATATTTGGTCTAAATAAATCACAATATTTTATGCTTTCAGGTGGTATAACTTAATAGCTGGATTTGTAAATAAAACACCAAAACATGGTCTTAGAGACATTTGGAGCATTGAGATTAAGCATTCAATTGATGCATCTCAATGGCCACAACTTTGGCCTAAAAAATATTGCCACTATCATCTTGAGGCTGGGACATTAGATCATCTTTTATTGTATTGTCCATATATATTATTAGTTTAGAAATCAATGTTGCCTCAAATAAATAGGATGAAGGACAATCCAGTAGCCTTGACTTATTATTGTATTATGGCAAATTATGTATTTAATTATGTCGGAATAAATATGATTTCAGGAAATGTTATTCATGTTTTAATCTTACATCAAGTGTTAAAAAAAAAACAAATTTTAATTTAAATGCAGCACTTGCAATTCTTTCTAACACTTAATTGTTTCCATTGTGTCCTTACGTGTTACTTAGTTGGATAGTACAATACAAATTTACATTTAATGGCATAGTTATTAATGTCATACTAACATAAAGAAAACAACAAAATGTTTTAAACATTGGTAAATGTTTATTAAAATATTGCATATGTGATAAACATGTAATACACATATGTTCAAATGCAGTGTCAACAACACAAAATCTTTCAGTTCACCATTCATGATCTTTTATGTACAACATACTGAATTATATCTTTATTCGTTTTAAATCATAAACAAGTGTGCAATAATATATCCATTAAAGGTGGCACAGCAGTTAAACATCAGTGACAGTGAGTAAGGATGTGGTTATAGCAGTGAAAAAACATCAGGAGCAAATTAACAGACAGTTTAAGTGAAACAGTAGAAACAACAGTCTGGACCACCAAAAGGAGTGGGGGACATAGACAATTTAAAGTGTCTCATCTGTTCATGCACCATGTGTGGAAAACACACATTTTGCTATACGACCCTTGAAAAAGAAAGACCATACACACCCTTCAAATTAAATGAGCAACAGTGGGAGAGAGTGAGATATTGGCAGAGCAGTTAACCAACATCTGTGAGAGTGAGAGCAGTGGTTTCAGAGACAGCACCTGACTGACATTCTGCTGGGGGGGGACTCTGCTTCTGGGTCCTGCAAAGGCCAACACCTGACTGCCACCATCACATTTGCACCCTTGTCAACCCATTCTGGGTCCTGCAAAGGCCAACACATGACTGCCACCATCAGGTTTGCACCCCTGTCAACCCATTCTGGGTCCTCGTCTTTTTCTGAATCACATGGCTTCAGAGACAGCACCTGACTGACATTTCTGCTTATGTACTTTCTAGGCCACCAAAAACAAGGGAGGAAATGTACAATTTCAAGTTTTTCAAATTTTCCTTAACACAGCCGCTTTCCCTGAAGCCGCTCCATCCAAGACACCATCTGACCTTCCCTACGTGAAGGAAAAAGCCTTTGAACACCACCCACAACACCTTGAAAATGTCAAAGCGAGTACAGTATGCTTGAGTGGGTTACCTTGCTCGGCATAAAAAACCTTCACGCTTGGCACATGTCAGAGCAGTGGATACTAGGATAGGTAGGGGTCAGAGGAGGGCTTCAGAGAAGCAGTTAACCAACAGTAGTGGGAGTGAGAGCAACAGTTGGCAGAGCAGTTAACCAACAGTAGTGGGAGAGAGAGATATTGGCAGAGCAGTTAACCAACATCTGTGGGAGTGAGAGCAACAGTTGGCAGAGCAGTTAACCAACAGTAGTGGGAGAGTGAGATATTGGCAGAGCAGTTAACCAACATCTGTGGAGTGAGAGCAACAGTTGGCAGAGCAGTTAACCAACATCTGTGGAGTGAGAGCAACAGTTGGCAGAGCAGTTAACCAACAGTAGTGGGAGAGTGAGATATTGGCAGAGCAGTTAACCAACATCTGTGGAGTGAGAGCAACAGTTGGCAGAGCAGTTAACCAACAGTAGTGGGAGAGAGAGATATTGGCAGAGCAGTTAACCAACATCTGTGGAGTGAGAGCAACAGTTGGCAGAGCAGTTAACCAACATCTGTGGAGTGAGAGCAACAGTTGGCAGAGCAGTTAACCAACAGTAGTGGGAGAGTGAGATATTGGCAGAGCAGTTAACCAACATCTGTGGAGTGAGAGCAACAGTTGGCAGAGCAGTTAACCAACATCTGTGGAGTGAGAGCAACAGTTGGCAGAGCAGTTAACCAACATCTGTGGAGTGAGAGCAACAGTTGGCAGAGCAGTTAACCAACAGTAGTGGGAGAGTGAGATATTGGCAGAGCAGTTAACCAACATCTGTGGAGTGAGAGCAACAGTTGGCAGAGCAGTTAACCAACAGTAGTGGGAGAGAGAGATATTGGCAGAGCAGTTAACCAACATCTGTGGGAGTGAGAGCAACAGTTGGCAGAGCAGTTAACCAACAGTAGTGGGAGAGAGAGCAACAGTTGGCAGAGCAGTTAACCAACAGTAGTGGGAGAGAGAGCAACAGTTGGCAGAGCAGTTAACCAACATCTGTGGAGTGAGAGCAACAGTTGGCAGAGCAGTTAACCAAATCTGTGGAGTGAGAGCAACAGTTGGCAGAGCAGTTAACCAACAGTAGTGGGAGAGTGAGATATTGGCAGAGCAGTTAACCAACATCTGTGGAGTGAGAGCAACAGTTGGCAGAGCAGTTAACCAACAGTAGTGGGAGAGAGAGATATTGGCAGAGCAGTTAACCAACATCTGTGGGAGTGAGAGCAACAGTTGGCAGAGCAGTTAACCAACAGTAGTGGGAGAGAGAGCAACAGTTGGCAGAGCAGTTAACCAACAGTAGTGGGAGAGAGAGCAACAGTTGGCAGAGCAGTTAACCAACAGTAGTGGGAGAGAGAGCAACAGTTGGCAGAGCAGTTAACCAACAGTAGTGGGAGAGTGAGATATTGGCAGAGCAGTGGTTTCAGAGACAGCACCTGACTGACATTCTGCTGGGGGGGGACTCTGCTTCTGGGTCCTGCAAAGGCCAACACCTGACTGCCATCATCACGTTTGCACCCTTGTCAACCCATTCTGGGTCCTGCAAAGGCCAACACATGACTGCCACCATCAGGTTTGCACCCCTGTCAACCCATTCTGGGTCCTCGTCTTTTTCTGAATCTCATGGCTTCAGAGACAGCACCTGACTGACATTCTGCTGGGGGGGGACTCTGCTTCTGGGTCCTGCAAAGGCCAACACCTGACTGCCACCATCACGTTTGCACCCTTGTCAACCCATTCTGGGTCCTGCAAAGGCCAACACATGACTGCCACCATCAGGTTTGCACCCCTGTCAACCCATTCTGGGTCCTCGTCTTTTTCTGAATCTCATGGCTTCAGAGACAGCACCTGACTGACATTTCTGCTTATGTACTTTCTAGGCCACCAAAAACAAGGGAGTAAATGTACAATTTCAAGTTTTTCAAATTTTCCTTAACACAGCCGCTTTCCCTGAAGCCGCTCCATCCAAGACACCATCTGACCTTCCCTACGTGAAGGAAAAAGCCTTTGAACACCACCCACAACACCTTGAAAATGTCAAAGCGAGTACAGTATGCTTGAGTGGGTTACCTTGCTCGGCATAAAAAACCTTCACGCTTGGCACATGTCAGAGCAGTGGATACTAGGATAGGTAGGGGTCAGAGGAGGGCTTCAGAGAAACTCCTGGGGGAGAGATCCTGAGCACAACAGTTTGCAGGCCTGTAGCTTTCGGGCCACCAAAAGGAGAGGGGGACATAGACATTTCAAAGTGTCTCTCCTGTTCCTGCAGCATATGTGCTTGGGAGACCATATGGACATGTCAAAGCAAATTTCAAATCACAAAGTGCACACAATTGTAGCATAGCAACAGGAAAACCTGAACTTCAACATCAAACTCTACAGTTCCAGATTATGTGCTATACCACGGAGATATTGAAAGAGTGGTCTTTGTCCATATGTTGGCAGCAGCGTTGTTAGTCTTTGCGTCACTCTCACATACGTGCTCTTACTGCTGGGTGGTGCGCGGTTACCAGCCTGGAATCGAGCAAGCAGCTGTTCTGTGTGATCTTGCTCACGCTGTATATGTTCAAGGAGTTTAAAGATGGTTGGATGGTGGCATGCAACAGAGGATTGAAATGCATGGTGCCAACCTTCAACGGAATTATTGGTCCGAGGCAGTCCATCTTCCACACGGGAGCGCATATTCCACAGAGGAATAGGAAAAGGTGGCACCCGTCTCCCATTTGGCCGCAATCTCCCGATGTAATTGTCTTCCCAATAGTCATACACCAGGGTCAGTTCATCTGGTCGACTCTCCTCCAAGGTCTGGAAACACTCAGCAACATCATCCACAGGAACAAAACTTAATGCTAACAGCATTTTGGTGAACATTCTTACTCTCTCCTCATCTCTATAGCTGGCGGTCAGTCCCTCATGTTGAATTCTGCGCCACAATGATTGACCCAGATGGAACATGCAGCCAGAAACTGTAGCATTGGGAAATACAGTGCGGGCAGCTTGCAGACTTGCTCTCTCAAAGTCCATCAAGATTGTCAATGGTGCCAACGTGTTTCTGGTTTCCAGCAGTTTCCTCAACACACGTTCATAGTCCTCCTCCCTTTTACTGTTCAACAACACGTAGACCATGGGAAGTGCACGATTGTCTACAAATGCATGGATGGTAAAGACTTGGACAAACAAATGGGGGGCAACTTTGAATGTCCCATCCATGAACCAATGTCCATGTTGCTCCAACACCTCAAGATTAGATTCTGTAGTGAAAATGAATATGCGTCTTTCATCATTTTCACCTGAATCCCACAACAGTAATTGTTCACCACGTGTGCTTCTTTGTAGCGGCTCAGGAATTTGTATGTCTCTTATGCACCTGGGATTACCCATTGCTAGATGGCCTGCATTTCTCTTTCTATTAACTGTTCTCTGCATGGAGGTGTATGCAGGCAATAATGTAGCTGCTTCTAAACTTGTACCAGCTGTTGTGCCATGAATGATCTGACGTGGCCTTTCAACCGTAGCCACAGCTCTTTCACGTATGTCTCCCATCATTCGATCAGCTTCAATTCTAGCATTGTTGAGTGCATGCACATGCGCCGTTATCTCAACAGAAGATCCATCAACGAGCCTCTTTCTTCTTCCCACACAGTCACGGCGCACACACCTCCAGGACGTGGATCCGTCTGCCATCACTCGGTCACGCCGATATCGATAGCCCTCATGAACCCAGTGCTCTCTCCCACGCTGTGAAGTTATTACTTCCATGTCTATGTCAAATCACTCCTGAAACCATACAATTAATAACATTATCCTATTTTGACTTGCAATTGATATACAATTGCCTATATCATGAATGCACTACTCAAAAGAACATCATACCTGTAAGACTGGAAGTATATCGATGAAACCCTCAGGAACTGTAGTCGACCTTCAACCCTGAACCAGTACCTGCAAGAATTATAACATGCATGTAAACTTCATGTTCACCCCCCACCAATCTCCAGCACACAAAAAAACATGCAAAGGTCAAATAGGTGAGGTTAGGCCATACATATGTAGAGTTTAGTGCTATGGCACAACACCATATACCTGCAAGGGTGCGATCCCTGTCAGGAAAACACTGAAGATGTCTGTCCTCTGTTGACTGTGGTGTCTTGATTGTAGTCTGTTGATTGTAGTCACCTTCAGTAGTAGATTAGATAAGATTATTATATACATAGGACATACAAATCCCTATATGTAAAGTTCAGTGCTATGGCACAACACCATATACCTGCAAGGGTGCGATTCCTGTCAGCAAAACACTGAAGATGTGTGTCCTCTGTTGATCGTGGTCTCTTGATTGTAGTCTGTTGATTGTAGTCACCTTCAGTAGTAGATTAGATAAGGTTATTATATACATAGGACATACAAATCCCTATATGTAAAGTTCAGTGCTATGGCACAACACCATATACCTGCAAGGGTGCGATTCCTGTCAGCAAAACACTGAAGATGTGTGTCCTCTGTTGATCGTGGTCTCTTGAATGTCCTCTGTTGATTGTAGTCACCTTCAGTAGTAGATTAGATAAGGTTATTTTATACATAGGACATACAAATCCCTATACCTCTGTACTTACGTTGCCTCCAAGATTGAACTTCTAGACAACACTAGGGTTTCAGCAAATTCATATCCCTCAGCACATGACTGCAAGACTAAAATTTATAAGGTTAGCACATAGATATAACAAACAACACCCACTATGTCTGTACTTACCTTTGCAATCATACCTGTAATAGTGAAAATCTGGCTTGCCAACCATCATGGATTAAGAACGTCATTATACCTAATCGCAGACAGAAGGAAGGCAGAGAGGCCCAAAACAAGGACCCACAACAATTGTATACAATCACCCTCACTACACACCCAAGGCTAAAAGTGTACCCCAATAAGCCCTACCATCAGACTATTTATCCTATCCTATTGTTCCAATTTAGCAAAACCAAAAAATGAAGCTATGCATATACCTGTAAATGTGAATATCCTCTTATGTATGATACCTGCAAAAGAAAATGGTACCCAATGCCTTTATAAAACTATAAACCGTGAGCACACTCGGTTTTTTAAAAAATCTTTATTCATTTTAAATGACACATCATGTGTACAAGAATCAAAACATTAAAATGAAATACATCACATGTCAATCAAGTACCTCCCTTCCCACCCCACTTCCCCACTCTTACTTTTCCCAATATGAATGATAATAGTATAATTTAGACACCCTCCCAACAATAAGACAGTGTATCTTTAAATAGAAAATAGTGTATATTCATTACAGTAAGATGTTAATGTCTCCCTTTTTTATTGTTACTGTTCTTTCCATTTTGATAATGTGACATAATGAATTGTACCCAAAACTAGATACTTTCAAATTATTACTTATATGTTGAATGGTGACTCCAGTGCTGATATTTTCCTTTTTTTTCTCATGCACTTACCCAATAATATTGTATCATTACATCATGATACAATCCTCAAATTAAACATATTCAGATACTAGTGTTGCTGGCATAAGAGTTTTTACCTCATGCCAACATGTTTTTTTAGATCTTTATTACTTTTAAAATCTATAACTCCATCCAATTATGCTTCCAATTAATATCCATCATCACATTATACATAATCTTAATACCATACCTCAACCTTCTCGCTCTTTTAACATGCGGGAAAACTAAGCGCAAGACGGGGGGTCCTTAAAAATCCGCGTTCCGTGCCCCTTTTCAGGTCCCTGCCCCTGACAGGGCTGGATGAGAAGGTTCATAGACAACGGCGCGAAAGACAAAAGCCAATTGAAGGCAAGGCGCGCCGCCGCACCGCACCAAATTACAGTTTTTAGGGGCTCCGACGGGGGGTTTTGTTCGGGAACCCCCTTCTGTTTACTTAATAGACATCGCGCCGGCGTTATCGGGGGTTTGGGGGTCGTAACCCTCCACATTATAGTAAAGTGGGGGGTTCCCCCCCCACGCCCCCCGTCGGAGCCCTAAAAACGGTCATTTAGAGCGGCGCGGCTTGCGCGCAATCGTCTATGAACCCACGCCCCCCGTCGGAGCCCTAAAAACGGTCATTTAGAGCGGCGCGGCTTGCGCGCAATCGTCTATGAACCCCCGTCGGAGCCCTAAAAACAGTAATTTAGAAAGGCGCGGCGTCGCGCGCTGCGCTCAATTGGGTGGGCACGCCTTTGACCCGGCGCGCCGGCGCGCTTTTGACCTGGCACCGTATGGGAATTTAACTCTGACGGATCCTAGCATGGGGAAGGGAAAGCATTAGGATCCTTCAGAGTTAAATTATCATACAGCTCTGTCAGAGCCAGAGACTAAATGTGGCAGGGACCCGAAAAGTGGCGCAGAACGCGGATTTTTAAGGACCTGTGCGTTTAGATACGGGACCAAATCGCGCGGTTCGTACACAACCCAGCACGAACGACTGAGCGCGCGCAATTGTCTATCAACCCCAGCACGAACGACTGAGCGCAAAGTTGACGGCGCGCCGAAGAAAGCACTATTTTAAACGGCTCCCATGGGGGTGGGGGGGACATCGCGCTGCGTCTTGCGCGCAATTGTCTATGAACCGTTGTGGGGCGTTTTAGGGAATAAGTATTTTAGGAAAAAGTTAAGGTTTAAGTATAATGGTATCCCTTGCAAAAGCACCGACATTTACAAACACGCGCGCTTGAGAACTGAAAATGTAAATATCAACATACCCTATATAAACTGGTTCATAGACAATTGCGCGTAAATATCAACATACCCTATATAAACTGGTTCATAGACAATTGCGCGCAAGACAAGAACTGAAAATGTAAATATCAACATACCCTATATAAACTTGATAATCAATTGCGCTGAGTTTTATGATCGCGATTGTCTTGCGCGAAATTGTCTTGCGCGCAATTGTCTATGAACCATATAAACTGGTTCATAGACAATTGCGCGCAAGACAAGAACTGAAAATGTAAATATCAACATACCCTATATAAACTTGATAATCAATTGCGCTGAGTTTTATGATCATACCCTCCCTTTTCTTGCACGTGAAGCGGAAATATAAACATACCTGTAAATGAAGAAATGTGGACGTTCGCTCTCACCAGAGGCGAGAAAAATCCGCGCAAGACAAATATTCGTTATAGATCAAGTACCAGCAAAACCAGATCTTTACCTATAACGGACACGGTCAGGCAGCGAAAGGAAGGCGGGAAAGGAAGGAGGACATATATAATGTAGAAACGTAACCATAGTAACGAAAATGCATTCATGTGACTTGTATTTAAATGCTGTTCGGAAAATATATATCATGAGATAACGTAACCATGGTAACGAAAATGCATTCACGTGACTTGTATTTAAATGCTGTTCGGAGAATATATATCATGAGATAACGTAACCATGGTAACGAAAATGCATTCACGTGATTTATGTTGAAAACGCAAAGAGTCAAGGGAATCATACATAACACACGTTGACGTGATGACGTGTTCACGTGCTGTACGTGCGCGTGTCCTCCGATGGTCAAGCGGCCTCTAGTGGCGCGCTCAGTTGTCTTGCGCTGAGTTGTCTTGCGCTGAGTTGTCGCTGCCTTCAATTGTCTTGCACTGAAATGTTGGTGCGCTGAATTGTCTTGCGCGCAATTGTCTTTGCGCTTATTTGTCTGCGCTATTTTGTCTGCACGCAATTGTCTTGCGCGTTTTTGACCTGTCACCGAATTCTGTAGTGGACAGGCACCCCAAGAACTTGCCTGACAGCAGACCCAGACCCTCTAAAGCAGTGGTCTCAAACTCAAACCCTTTGCAGGGCCACATTTTGGATTTGTGGGTACTCGGAGGGCCTCAGAAAAAATAGTTACTGTCTTATTAAAGAAATGACAATTTTGCATGAGGTAAAACTCTTTATAGTTTATAAATCTTTCCTTTTGGCTAAGTCTTAATAATAATATTGTCATTTATAGCTAAAGAGACACATGATCCAGAAACTGTTTTATTTTACTTTTGTGATTATGATAAACATACCGAGGACCTCAAAATAGTACCTGGCGGGCCGCATGTGGCCCCCGGGCCGCAAGTTTGAGACCACTGCTCTAGAGGCTCCGGGAGATCTAATTTTCGTGGCTTCAGACATTATTGGCAATATTCTAGCTCCATGTTGCAGAGAACTTCCTGGGGCTACAGGCAGAGATTCTTGGGACTCTGACATAACCAGTCCTCCATTTCCTGAATGGCTCCCTTAGCCAAAAAGTTGCAATGATTCCAGGTCGGAGGCTGCTCCGATGCATATAGGGGGCAGACTCTCAGCGTTTCTGCCAGCATGGGTCCGAATTTCGTCTGACTAGTGGGTCTTGGATATAATCCAATTCGGCTACCTGCTGGAATTTGTCCAACCTCTGACAGATTGGTTTGTGGATTTTCTGGTGTGATACATAGACAAGGCTGTCAAGGTACAAGCGACTGTTGAACATTCAAGCAATAGAGCCGGTCCTGCCCAAAGAGACGGGCTTAGGCAGATACTCCATATACTTCATCATGCCACAGAGAGGCTGCAATGGGTGGAGACCCATCCTGGACCTTATTCATGTGAACATGACACTCAAAGTGCCACACTTCTGCATGGAAACAGTTTGTTCCGTCATAGCGGCGGTTGCCCAAAGGGAGTTTCTAGCCTCTCTGGATCTGACAGAGGCCTACTTACACATTGCCATCTTCCAAAACCATACAAAGTTTCTCAGATTTTATGCTGGTAAATCATTATCCGTTTTCAGCCCCTTTCTTTGGCCTAGAAATGGCTCTTCGCACCTTCACCAAGGTGATGGTGTTGGCGGCAGCTTACCTGTGCAAGATGGGTTTGCAGGTTCACCCTTACTTGGACAACTGGCTGATCAGAGCTCCCTTGTTTCCCAAGGGTTTGTGGATTGGGTTCTCCAAGTCCTGGAATACCTGGTCTGGATCATGATTTACAGGAAGAGCCATTTGATGCCGATGCAGTCCCTGGAGTATCTGGATGTTTTGTTAGACATGGCAGTGGGCCGTGTTTATCTACCAGAGGCACGCAAACAGAAGTTATGCTCTCAGATTTCCTGTTTCTTAGACAAGACTGCTTCATTGGCAAGGGACTGTCTCTAGGTTTGGGGTCTATGGACGCTACAATTGATATAATGCCATGGGTAAGAGCTCACATGCATCCCATCCAGCACGCCTTGTTCAAGCAGACTTCCTCAGCGGACAGACCTTGGATCCGGGTGAGCGGATGCTGTCATCGGATGCGTTTCAAGCCATAATTTGGTGCTGGGGTCATCCTCACTTCAACTTCATGGTGACAGCTAGGAAGAGGAAAGCCGACAGATTCTTCAGTTGAAGAATAGAGCCCGTAAGCAAGAGTCTTGATGCTCTAGTCCAGACGTGGTCTCAGGGAGTTCTGTTGTACATTTTTCCTCCCTGGCCCATGATTGGCCAAGTTATTTGGCGGATCACGGCCTATCAGGGAAGAGTCATTCTGGTGGCTCTAGATTGGCCTCGCAGGCTTTGGTACACAGATCTGATGTGGCTTTGCAAAGAGTGTGGCCTCCAGTTTTGGGTCTGTCCAGACCTGTTTCAGGGTCCAGTCTGTCTTGAGGATCCAGATTGCTTTGCTCTTACAGCATCAAAGCACTAGAATGAAAAGGCTATTCGGATGTGGTCATTGCGACTCTTCTCAAGTCCAAGAAGTCAACTATGGTCTCGGATTATGCTAAGGCAAGGAAAACTTTTCAACATTGGTGTGGCCATGAAAATGTGAAACTGTATTTGGCTCCAGTGTCCGTGGTACTGGCCTTCCTCCAGGAGTGCCTGGACAAGGGCTTCACCGTAGATTCCTTTCGGGTTCAGGTCACTGGGCTCTCTTGTTTCAGAGCCCAGGATCATATACCTTTACTGGTGTCTCACCCAGACATCACTAGATTTCTGAAGGGGGCTCTTCTGATTCAGCCACCGATCGTCACCTTTCCCTTCATGGGACCTTAACGCGATTCTGTTCAGCCTCTCTAAAGCTCCGTTTGAACCTCTCAAAAATGCATATCTTTTGGACTTGATGCTTAAGGCGGTGTTCCTAATTGCAATCAGTTCAACAAGATGTGTCTTGGAACTTCAGGCTCTATCTTGTAGAGACCCTTTCTGAAGATCTCAGAGTCTGAGATCTCCCTACACACTTCATTCTTTTCTGCTGAAGGTGGTTTTGGATTTTCATGTCAATCAGGGGTCTATGTCTCAAGACGCATTTTGAAAAAGTTGAATGTGTGCAGAGTGCTCTTTCGCTATTTGGAGGTTACCAACAAGTTTAGAAACTCAGACCATTTGTTTATGCTGACTCATTCCTCCAAGCGGGGTGCTCCTGCTTCCAAGACCACAATTTCCAGATGGATCTGTAAAGCCATTTCATCAGCATACATTTTTTCTGGGAAACAGTCTCCTTTTTCTGTCAAGGTGCATTCTACCAGGAGCACAGCCTCTTCTTGGGCTGGAGCTAGGGTAGAGGAGATTTGCAGAGTGGCTACCTGTCCAGTCACCATACTTTTTCTAAGTTTTACAGAGTGGATGTGGTGGCATGATAGGACTCTGTCTTTGGGTTCTCAATTTTGAGGGCCAGCGCAGTCAGCCCACCCTAGATTTCTGGGACTGCTTTGGTACGTCCCGCATGTCTAGAATGACTTGCCTATTGCACTGGAAAAGGAGATTATGTCCTTACATTGATAATATCTTTTCCAGTAGATAAGCGAGTCACTAGACTCCTGCCCTGTCCTTCTTGGCTTGCCTACTGTCTAGTTCTGTTTATGAATCTCCAAGTTGATTATTGGATGCCAGTCAGCCCTTCATAGGTTCAAGTTCCTAGAGGGGTACTATCTGGGCTCCTTTGATGCTTCTGTTGGCTGTTTCAGTTTTTGTGTTCCTATGTTACTTTGAGCAGAACTGTTGATACTTGGGAAAATTCCCATGAATGTTCCTACTTCACCTGTAGTCAATGGGAACTAACTGCAGGTGGCAGCAGAGATCCATGTGAAGTAGGGGAGAGTCAGATAAATAATCTGGAGTGGATTCCTTCTGCAGATGGCTCACAGCTATTGGGAGAGAAACCCAAATGTCTAGAATGACTCTCCTATCTACTGGACAAGATATTATCAAGGCAAGATCATAATCTTCTTTTTTCAGGGTTTCTGGGACCAGAGATAGGGTTCCCCTCCTCCAAAACCCCTCTCCCTGATTTTTTGATCTCCAAGGAAGCTCCTGTGGGCCATTTTTGGTGCAAAATCACTGGCGAATTTTAATCAATCTTTTTTTTTCCCCAAAAGCCTCCATCTGCCTTAAAACCCCTCAATTTAGCTCAGAATTGACTGGGATGGACTTCTCAAGTTGCTCTGCCCCAATATCATGCCAGTTTTGTGTTGGATGGTCGACTGAGGTCCGTGTACCACATGCCATGGGGCGCACAAGGGAGGGGCAGGAGCCATGAGATTCACCTCCTCTTGAGTCCTCTAGGGCTGGGGAACCGCAGGGCTTCCAGGTGGCAGAGAAGAAATGCCTCCTGGAGAACAGTAACAATGAAGGTGAGAAATGCAGGTGCGTGGGCACTAAAGAACCCAAGAGAAGTTAATCTGAGGTCCTGCAGGAGTATATAGGACCACCTCGGGGTTTTACCACAGATTTTGTTAATCTCCTGTGGAAAGCTTATCTGACGGAGACTTAGAGGAGACATGATAGAAACCTTCAAGATCCTGAAGGGCATAGAAAAAGTGGACAGGGACAGATTTTTCAGATTATGGGGAAACACATGTACAAGGGGGCACTCGGAGAAATTAAAAGGGGACAGGCTTAGAACAAACGCTAGGAAGCACTTTTTCACCCAGAGGGTGGTGGATACGTGGAACGCACTTCCAGAGGTTGTGATAGGCCAGAACATGCTACAGGGCTTCAAAGAAGGTTTGGATAGGTTCCTGGAAGACAAGGGAATCGAGGGGTACAGATAAGGACTTAGGTTAGGATATAGGGATAGGAGTAGAGATAGGTTATAGAAATAGTCAAGGACCACTGCTCGGACAGTGGGCCTGATGGGCCGCCGCGGGAGCAGACCGCTGGGCACGGTGGACCTCTGGTCTGACTCAGCGGAGGCAACTTCTTATGTTCTTATGTTGCTTCCGGATATGCCAACATTGGAGCATGGAGAGATCCCTCTCCAGGGGACTTCCCCACTGCTGAGGAATTCAGCTCCTAAGAGGAACAGGTCTGCAAGGATTGGAGATCGGACTCCATGCCTTTATTGTCCCAGGGCACAGTTTCTCCCCTGGGGGATTCTGGTTCCCTTTCAGAGACCGGGAGTTATGAGGTGATAGTTGCACACAACCTGGGAGAAGTACCATCTGTGTGGAAACTTTTCAAGTCTTCTTCTGAACCACAAGTTATCATGAACATGCTCATGGAGTTGAAGTTGGAACCTCAGCAGCCCTCCTCCTCAGAATGCATGGTCATGAGCAGCACAAATGCTCAGACCATCTTTTTTCCTGTGCACCTGGACATCACCTTGCTAGTCACTGAGCAGTGGGAGACTCTGGAAGACTCCCTACAGGTATCTAAAACTATGTTCAAACTTTACCCTATGGCTCTGAAATTTCAGCAGCTATTTAGTCAGCCAAAAGTAGAGTCCACAGTGGCACAAGTAACTAAATATACCTCCCTCCCTAGTGAGGATTGCATGATGTTAAAGTATGCATTGGATCACAGGGTGGATGGATGTGGTTCTTCAGAGGCAATTTGAAGTGCTAGCTTTGGAGATCAAAGGTGCAGCAGTGGCCTTGTTTGTGGCATGTGCCTGCCACACAAGCTTGTGGTGGAATTCTGCTACAGAGGAGGACATATGGCCCCAACTGGTACTAGAGAGGGTGGATTATTTGGTGGATGCTCTCTATGACATTAAAGTCATGAGCAAGGTGTCAGCGTATGCCTTTCCGCTTGTAGGATTCTCTGGATCAGGCAATGGGTGGGCGATTCAGCCTCTAAGGCCACTTTTAGACTACCTTTTAAGAGGCAGATGCTATTTCATAAGGGCTTGGATGACCTCTTGGCCAGTATTGCCATCCTATGTCTCTGCCAGACAGCAGACCTTGCCAGCTTGCCAGGGGAAGCAGAGACAATTTTGGTTCCTCGTGACATTTCTGCCAGTATTACAGACTCCTCCTCTCAGATCTTATCAAGGATCCAGACAGAGATTTGGCAACTCCAGCCGCCAACAACCCTTGGTGTTCCACAGCAGCACTGCCTCCAAGAAGACACAGTGATTTCAGGGTAGCTGCTGCACTCCTGGACATTGGTGGAAGACTGTTGGCATTCTGGAGAGTGTGGAAGCAAATTTCCTTGGACCAAAGAGTTCTAGATCATGAGACTATAGCAGGAACTCATGGCAGCCATTTTTGTTCATGGCTCTGTACAGGGCAGGAGCATAGGAAGATTTATCTTTCCGCTTCACCACTAGACCACAAGGCTTTAAAAGTAATGTATTGAGAGGTCCAGGAGGTGGGAGGGAGGCGGGGTTTGTTCAGAGTAGGCCCTAAAGTTATTCACAATTTTTTTTTTTTTTTTTTGTAAATTTGCAAGGGGGCTGTGCCACTAACCCCCACAATCTTCTATGAGCTGCTGCTTTAATAATCTTTTGTGGATAGTCCCACTCCTCAAATAACTGTACTGCCTTGATATTAAACTCAGTTATAGTGAGCAACCATGCTGTAAACATACAAAATGACTAATTACTATTCTTCATTGTAACTTAAACAGATGACAGCTTCAAATCATAAATACTTATGTTGACTTCTTAAATAAAGTTATTTCCAGCTGCTGGTAACAGTGAAAGAGTATGTCACTGCTTTGAGGGGAGGGCTAGTTGGCAAGGGATAAATTTTGTGGTCTAGAATTAGATGTAATACTGGATAAGTTGCAATGTTATGTTGGACCTGGAGGGTGTAAGAGCTAATATGCTCCAGAGGGGGCTAAGTTGTTTTGCAGAAACAAATTCAACCTTTCTGGATCTCTTTGACACTTGAGTAAGCGAACATGACAGTATCTGGCACGCAATGGAATCCTGTTTTTAATTGTATTAAAAAGTATATTTTATGAAATAGGTTCAATATATCATAGATCACTATTTATTTTCAGTGATTGTTTCTCAGGCTTACTCGTATGGACTCCCAATGCAGGCAGTAGTGGCCTGTGTCAAGTCCCTATGTACTGTATGTTTATTTTAATTAAAGGCATATTCCTTTGAGAACCAGGCTACTACTAGTTGGGGGAGACTGATACTAATACAGAACACAGCGGTCAGGCTGATCTATGGCCTGAAGAAATATGACTATGCCACATTTTATTACTGTGAATTACATTGGCTTCCTATGGAAGTCCAGGTGCTGCTTAAGCTGGGTTGTTTTTGCTACAAAGTACTGTATGGATCAGTTCCTTCTTATTTGGTCAATAGATTCTCCTTAGCTTCATATAAACACAGTAGAAAAACTCATCCCTTGTTTAACTTTCCTTCAGTCCAAGGCTGTAGAAGTAAAAAATGTCTTGATCATACACTAGCGTACCAAGCAGCCTCTCACGATAAAGAATTCCAAGTGTTATTGCTCACAGCCCATTCTTATAAACATTTTAGAATACAGCTGAAGACCTGTCTTTTTTCTAAGTATCTGATTAATTAACTCATTTTGTACTATGCTATTGTTAATAGTCTTTTGTAAACCGCGTTAAACTTGTGGTTACACGGTCAACAAGCACAATGCAATGTAAATGTAATGTAATGTTCATTTTGGTCATCTCCATTTTTTCCCCTTTTGGGTATTTGTGAAGTATGGTTTTTCCCCTTTTTTGCATGATATAATATGAACCAGAAATACTTTTACTTTTATCAAAGTAAAATTTTAGCTATTTTCATATTCAGTAATTGTAAAGAAAGCACATACATAATTTTGTACCAAGTACATATTTGCACTAGGGTGCCACTCTGGAATGCCACTTTTGTTATACATTCAAGGTTCAAGGTTTATTAATATTTGATTTATCGCTGAATCTGTTTACAAAGCGATGTACATAAGTAAAAAAGCATAAAATATAGAGATACAAATTAAAACTCAGTAACATCAAATTTAAGACAAGACAAACTTGAAGTGGGAGGGAAAGAAGGGCAAAGATTACATCTATTATATATAGAAAAACAAATACTGGAAAAAACATAAGGGAACGGAGGTAGGTAAAAGATTAAAAAACTAAAAAAAATTTTAATATTGAGTATTAAAAGCATCTTTAAAAAGGTGAGTTTTCAAAGATTTTTTAAAAGAAAGAAGATCTCTTTCATTTGTAATGTGTTGTGGTAGAGAATTCCACCATTGTGGGCCCATAACAGAAAACATGTCTGCTCTTCTTGTTCCTATTGTTTTAAGGGAAGGTATAACTAGTAAGTTTTGAGAGGATGATCTGAGTGAACGAACGGGATTATAAGGAATTAACATCCTTGATATAAACAGAGGCTCGTTATGGACTAGGGCTTTAAAAATAAGCAGCATTACCTTATATAAAATACGGTGGCTGATAGGAAGCCAATGAGCATCGATAAATAGAGGTGTAACGTGATCAAATTTCTTTGCATTATAAATCAATTTAATGGCGGTGTTTTGAATGATTTGAAGACGTCGCTTTTCTTTTTGAGAGATGTTAAGTAATAGGGAGTTACAATAATCTATTTTAGCTATGACTAGTGAATGGATCAGAATATTGCGTGATTTAGGCTCCAAAAATTTGGCGATTGATCTTATTAACCGTAATTTATAAAAACAAGATTTAACTATATTATTAATATGATCGTGGAAAATCAATTTGTCATCAATTATAACTCCTAAAATTTTTAGATTGTGGACAATTTCTAAGGTATTGTTATTAAGGACGAATGGCATTTTAAGAATTATTATGTAAGATACAAGCCGAATATCCAAAATTAATAGCCACACTAAATGATATTCATATAATGCTATCAGAAATCCAGTGCTACACCTTCTTCATTTGTGAAAACGGTAAAGACTAGACTAAACTAAACTAAACTAAACCTTGGGTTTATATACCGCACCATCTCCACGAATGCGGAGCTCGGCACGGTTTACAGGAAGAAAGATGAGAGAGGAACTACAGTGAAGAGATTAAAGACCTCAGTGTTTCCCAGGGTAAAACCTGTGAAACAAACTATGCCAATAATAATATTGACAGAGAAATACATCCTTGGTCTTGTATTTTACCGTTACACTTAGCTCTTATATTTTCAGCTTTTTAACGTTTTATTAGCTTTTGTACTTTTTACTAACTTTTATATTTTTATAGAGAAGTAAACACTTATCTTGTTGCCTTCTAATAGCTCAAAATCACTGCAGCTGCAGTTTTAGCGGTATCCATATGCCGCTTTTCAACAATTTCAGATTTGTTCAATTATATCCCTATAATATATAATTGAACAAATCTGAAATTGTTGAAAAGCGGCATATGGATACCGCTAAAACTGCAGCTGCAGTGATTTTGAGCTATTAGAAGGCAATAAGATAAGTGTTTACTTCTCTATAAAAATATAAAAGTTAGTAAAAAGTACAAAAGCTAATAAAACGTTAAAAAGCTGAAAATATAAGAGCTAAGTGTAACGGTAAAATACAAGACCAAGGATGTATTTCTCTATGTCAATATTATTATTGGCATAGTTTGTTTCACAGGTTTTACCCTGGGAAACACTGAGGTCTTTACCGTTTTCACAAATGAAGAAGGTGTAGCACTGGATTTCTGATAGCATTATATGAATATCATTTAGTGTGGCTATTAATTTTAAGAATTATGTCATTTTTCCAGTTAAAAATCATGATTTTTGTTTTCTTGATATTTAACGCTAATTTATTTGTGTTGAGCCAGTTATGCACTAGATCAAGTTTTTTATTTATAGACATAGGCCCTGATTCGCCAAAGTGCGTACCGATTTTAGGCAGTTGTAGGCGTCCTACAGCTGTCTAATCAGCCAATCGGGATGCATGTTTTTTTAAAAAAATGCTCCCCAGGCAGGCCGCCTATATTGAAGGCGCCTCCGGGAGCCTAGGGAGACCTGCAAGACGCCTAAGCTCGCCTAAGGGCCTTAGGCAGGTCTTAGGCGAACCTAGGCGGCCCTACGCGTCTCCCTAGTAGAGGAAGAGACGCTTACAATGTAGGCCAACAAAATGCTGGTCTACATTGTAAGTAGACGCGGCCGCTATACTTATAGTGGCAAGGGATCTCTCTGCCGCTATAAGTATAGCGGGCCGTGGCCCCCTGTCCGATTGCAGGCAGGAGGGTGCCCAAAACCTCATGCCTAAAGATGCTCGCCCCTGACACTACCGACCCCACCCCCCGACACTACCGACCGTCCCCCCTCCCCCGACATTACCGATCTCCCTCCCATCCCGACACTACCGATCTGGCAGGAGTGTTTGGGCACCCTCCTGCCAGCGATTGGTAGTGTCGGGGGTGGGGGGGCATCTTCTGGCAGGAGGGTTTGGGCACCCTCCTGCCAGATCGGTAGTGTCGGGATGGGAGGGAGATCGGTAATGTCGGGGGGGGGGCGATCGGTAGTGTCGGGTGGGGGGGGCGGTCGGGAGTGTCGGGGGCGAACATCTTTAGGCATGAGGTTTTGGGCACCCTCCTGCCTGCAATTGGACAGGGGGCTGCGGCCCGCTATACTTATAGCGGCAGAGAGATCCCTTGCCGCGATAAGTGTAGCGGGCCGTGTCTAATCTAACCCGATTCTCTAACCAGCGTCTGTAACATGGACGCCGGTTACAGAATCGGGGTTTAGTGTAGGCCCGATTCTGAATAGGACACCTCTCCCGGGCGTCCTATACAGAATCAGGGCCATAATGTCTTCCTGGTTTTCAGGGTCAAAGGGGTGCATTAGTTGGATATTATCGGCATATGAAAAAGAGGTAAAACCAACTGACTGACAGAGACTCAATAATGGAGAAAGAAAAATATTAAATAAAAGAGGCGATAAAATTGATCCTTGAGGGATTCCAAAGGATGTAGAATAAGAATTAGAGTATTCATTATTGAATCTAACTAAAGAAGTACGATTAGTAAGATATGAAGTGAACCAGCTGAGAACTTGATCACAAATGCCTATTGATTCAAGTCAACTAATTAGGAGATCATGATCAACTGTATCAAATGCAGCAGAGATATCTAACGAGAAAAGAGCAACTGATTTGTGATGGTCTAAAAAGTAATGGATATTTGTTAAACCAATCATGGAATATTCGGTATTATGACATTTACGGAAGCCTGTTTGGTTGGGGTGTAAGACATTTGTTGATTCGATGAAATCAGATACCTGGTTAAATATTAATTTTTCAGTCAATTTGGCTAAAAAGGGGATGTTTGCAATTGGTCGGTAATTAGTGGGATCGCTATTACTGATTTTATGATCTTTAAGTAAAGGAGTAATAAAAGCAGTTTTCCACGATTTAGGGACTGAAGAAGTAAGCAAGCTTTTTAAGACAATTGAATGGATGATAGGTCCCAACTGATGGAAAAAATTTTTTATGTAAAAAGGAGGAAAAATTTCAGATCCAGAGCTTTTTAAATTAATTTGAGAGAAAAGCGTTTCGATGTCATTAAGAGAAGGAAGTTTAAAATTTGAACATTTAGCTGTTGGGACGAGCTCAGTATGGTGTATACTAGTGGCGCTGTTTGTTGTACTGGGGAGAAATGTGTTTTGGATATTTTTGATTTTTTGATTGAATGCATCAGCTATGTCTTGTGCATTCAAAGAAATTGTCTGAGGAGATGTCATATTTTTATTTTTATTCTGTGGTGAGATGGATTTTAAGATATTAAACAAAGTAGCAGGGTTTCTTGCTTTATCAATTTTATCTGAATAAAATTGAGTTTTTGCCTGATTGATTTTTGTTTTATAAATAGCTGCCTTTTCTTTAAAATTTCAGAGGTTTATTGAAGATTTAATGTGTCGCCATTTTCTTTCAAGGGAGCGAAGCTGCTTTTTAATAAGGTGAAGTTCAGCTGTATACCATGGATTGGTAGTTCTACGTAAAGATATGGATTTAGAGATTATGGGAACTTTACTGTCTAAAAGAAGTTGAAGAGAAGAATTCCAGATGAGCAGTTGGTCCTCGATTGAATTAGATGTAGCGTTGATAGAGGGTAAATCAAAAAATGGTAAGATATCATTGGTATCTAATTTGGAAAAATCACGGTATGAGATAAGCTTGGATTCTGGTTGAGTTTTGTGCGTTATTGATTTAGAAAACTGAAGAGTAACAGATATAAAATAATGATCGGACCAAGGTACTGGAGTGGCTAATGGAACAGAACACTCAAAGTAATGAGATATGGGAGAGAATATCATGTCTAAAGTGTGATTAGCCGAATTAGTCGGACCAGCTATAATAGAATTCTGCTTGGAATACCCCACTGACACTGTTCGGTGCGGTGGCCCAATTTGCCACATACACTCAATCACATGAATAATAAACATTTTGAGAAAGACACATTATAGTAGTTGGAAGAAAAGCTTAAGAACTGTGGATGAATCTAAAGTTGTTCTGCAATAAGTGATGTTCCATGCTATAATGACTGTAGTCTTTATACTTTTCATTTAAAAGTATTTAATAGACTGCTTCTTAACTTAAGTAAACTTTGTGATAAACATTTTTACTTGTTCAGAAATAAAATTGGCATTTACTTTTGATAACTGTGTTTATAAATGGAGGGATGCATTTAAGTTATACCAGTTTCCTAAGGTATTTGCATATTTTCCCTTTGAAAATTACTTTGTGAAATACATGCACACATTCCAATTTGCTATTTGATATCGACAAATTTCCTACTTCCTTTTACATTTTGCCTGTTTTATAGTGTACGCCTAAGTTCATTATTATCTGATCAAGACAGATATATTTATGTGTTTATATGTGTACGTGCATATGCTTCAGGCTGTTTTAGCATGAAAAATACTGCTTTACCAACAAAAATACTTTTTAGAATGGCCACAGGCCTGTTACTATTTACTGGAGATGTGCTTCCATTTGAAATGAAATAGTTCATGATGTTGCAACTTTCTATTTTTTCATTATATTTCCAAAAAGTGAATGAAAATTTGTATTTGCTTTTCAGCTGAAACCTAAGGTTTTGGCAATTGGGGGGGGGGCTCTTTTCCTTAAGTTTCCTTGTAAGTGCCTGGTTATATATGGAAACAATAAGTTGGGGAGGATTGTTTTCAGAAGAACAAAAAAATAACACTACCAGGTGCAGCCAGTCATGGGGCCTACTCCTCATTTCCAAGAAAATTACTGCCAAAAATATTTTTTAAAACCACCTGATTTGGCACAATCTCCTTAGTCCCCTCATCGCTCTACCTTTTTATTATAGATATTTGATTTAACTCGCACTCTTTCAGTAACAACTCAAAAGTCACATTCAGGTACACCAGGCCTTTCCATGTTCATGGAGGATTTCAATCTAAGTTTGCACCTGAGACAGTGGGAAGTAAAGTGATTTGCCAAAAGAGCACTGATGGGATTTGAACCCTGACTGCTCTAACCACTTGGCTACTCCTCAACTCAACCAACTGTGGCTATTCAAGGAACAGAAGCAAACCAGGTTGCTCTTGTCACTCGAGTACTGAGGATTTGCTTCTTCCTCTTAAAATCTACAGATGGGAGAGAGGGGCCTGGAGGAGAATGGCACCGGGGGTAGGGGGCATTCTGCAGGGTGAGAGAAGCCTTGGAGCTTTGAGAGCTAAAGGAAATGGCACCAAGCCCAGGAGGATAGATATCAGATTCTAATGGTGGGGTTCAGGCCCACTATATACATTTTTTTGTTTCATTTTGTTTCTTAATTTGTTTTTAAGTTGGGTTATAAGTCAGTGAAACAAATAACATTTTCTGTGTATATATCCCTAATATATAGGGCCATGTCTTTCCTCACTTCTTATATCCTTCTAGGACTGGCTCTGCCTCTCCTTTCTTCCCACATCCTGTGTTTTGTTGTATTTTTTTTTCTCTATAGTTTTCCTTATTGTAATTCAGGTAGTTAGATCTGTGGACAAGATAAAGAAGGGACATTCTATTATACCTTCCATGTTTCTTCCTAATAACATCACAAGTTGATGTTATTAGGAAGAAACATGGAAGGTATAAAAAGAATAAACATTATTTCAATCTAAAATGAAGGTTGGGGGGGGGGGTCAGGGCCTCAAACCCAAGCTAGACAAATCTCTCCTTGATCCAGATCTTCTTCTTCCTACTATCGCCAGTCCCACTTTGTCTTGTCTGCGTTTATTTTTTTTTTCCGGTGCTATATTCTTATTTCTTTGTAAACTTTCTTTTTTTATTGTAACTCAGGAAGTTAAATCTTTGGACATGAAAGAGGAGGGCGGCTCCACTTCAGCACATGCTCTGTTAAAGGAGGTAAGTATTGACTCTCACCCTGAGTTTATCAGAAGTTAAAAAGGAAGTGCCACAAAGAATTCATGGCATTCTAAATAAGCGGGGGCATGTCTGGCACACCAGTTGCAAAATGAATCCTTTGTGATAGGCTTAGAAATATCTGGCTTTGCCTCAGTCCTATCACTGACATTTCTGCCGCTGCCACCACAACACATTCTCCATCTGTCTTTTTCCCCTCTCTCGAACTGTATCATTTCCTCCTCTTCCATCTATTTTTTGTTTTTTTTTCTTTTTCAAACTCAGGCAGTTAAATCTATGGAAGATGTAGAACAGTCCGTGTCTACACAGAACCTCTTAATGGCGGTGAGTATCAGTTTCTTCGTGTGATCAGCTGGTTAAGAAGGGAAGTCATAGCAAAAGCAGCATCATAATGGAAATCGGGGCATTTAGAAACTCAGTTTTGAAAGCAATGCAAGGTTTGTTTAGATTCCATCCTTAGTTGGCTCAGTCCAAGTTCTCTTTTCTCTCTATTTAGTTTGATCTCTTTCCCCTCTCTAGTGCTGTGTGATTTCTACTGTATAAATGTTCTTTTGTTTTTGTAACTCAGGTAGTTAGATCTATGGACAAGACAGAGGATGAGAGCTCCATTTCTACACACTCCTTATTAAAGGCGGTGAGTATGAGCTCTCTGTGGTTAAGAGAAAAGAATCATAGTATAGAAAGAACAGACACTGTATTCTTCTAATCTAAACCAAGGGGAGGGCACGTGAAATCCAACCAGCAAAATAAGAAGCAAATTCTGTTAGGATGTGTGTAGATCTCTGTTATCTTCCTGAATCAATTCTGTTTCTCTCCTCTTTTCTATGAATTTGTAATTTCTATTTTCTTCAAAATTGTCTATTATTTTTGCACAGAAAACTAGGTGTACATATTTTGGATACAAGGTAACAGACAGACATAAAAAGGGGGTTAAATTAGCACAATTTTGGAACTTTTGTGCAGTAGTTCTAGTCATCAGCCTTTTAAATCTGGCTACTGTCTTTCTGTGCCTCTTTCATATCCGTTCATATTTGAATTATATTAAGAAAAATCTAAATCTTTCTAAAGTGGAAAGTGTATCTCACATTTTCTTACCTTATATTTCGATCTGAAAAGCTGAACGATATGTTGACTATAAACTATAAAGGGGTATTTGGGAAATTTAAATATGAATTGGGATACAAGTTTGTCCAGGAAAGGGAAAGAAAAAACAAGTGTTGATGAAGCACATCTTAAACATAGCCAGGATACTATTTTAAAGATTTCTGATAAAATCATAGCCTCAAATCCCAGGACAACATCCCAGTTCCTTTAAAAAAAAAAAAAAAACCCTTGATTTTGTTAAAAATTGATAAGGATGGACTCCTTATCTCCCTACTCTGTCGACTACATGTGTATATTTTGCCGGATTAGCGCCAGAACAGCATGTACCATGTGCTGCAGCACACCGGGGAGGGAGAAGGGGTGGGAGCTTCGGGCTTCGCTTCCCCGGGTACTCCAGGACTGGGGAACCAGCTTGGGTCCGTGATATGGGCAAAAAGTCTCGCCCAGGGGCCATTCTGGACACTGGCAACAAATGTCTACATACTGAGTGTGGGGACTCCTTTGATGTGAAATGGGTGCCTTAACGGGACCCAGTAATGGTCACAGGATGTGAATTGTATCCAAATTTCATTTGGCTCCTCTGAAAAGCATATACTTCGGACCCAGCTACTTTGACGAGGCTGGCAGGCACATCACCTTCCTTCAAGCCGGTCGCTCTGGTGCCAGTGGTCCCTGTCAGGAGCCCTCTAGTTCAGCTATGTCAGCAGCCTTCTTTAAGGCACGTGCTTGTCACACAAGATTAATCCAGGCATGCTTTGTGGAGGAGGATACCTGTCCCCAGTTAGTGATGAAAGGTGTAGATCATCAGAGTACTCAGTAAGGTCTCGGCTTATGCTGTGTTGGCACACTAGATGGAGAGTGAACGATAATGTATTTCTCCATCCACTGGGTGCCAATTTTGTGCAGAAGTTGTTCTACTGGGAACAATTCTGGATTCACAAATTGAATACTGTTTTCCCTTCTGGGATGAATGATTCAGCGGAATGGCAGATGCTGCTTTGATTGGAAATGGAGGTCACATGTTCTTTTCCCTTTTGGTTCATTCAAACTGAATGTATATTTGGATGGGTGCCATTTTGCTTTTCTGGTTATGCTGCCCTGGAGTAACCAGGAAGAATGCAAGCATGCTTTCTCTGAAAAAAACTTTTGTTAAGAAAAGGAATTTTTGTTGTAAACAAGGGACACACATATATTCTTTTATACATATGTTATCTGGGGTGTACATGCATATCAATTTTGCTAAAGTTTGTTTTTGTCTGTTTTTAGATGCTTTGAAATTTTACAACAGTGTACAGCCATGTCCTGACTCAGAGCTTTGGTGCAAAACATGATTGTGTCATCTTTTTTGTACAATTGTATGTAGTGTACCCTATTTTCAAGGAACAGTGATTGCCAGATAAGTCTTATTTACGGTACATATAGTTTTTTAAAATAATTTTTGCACAAAATAATGTTGAGTGATAAATGACTAAAAACCGTTTTAAATACGCATATATATAAAATTGAGACTGGAAAATTAGGTTTTTACCTTCATTAATCTTTCTGTTAGTCCCTGTAGGATTCCATACTCTAGGTGTTCAATCCCTTCCTACAATCCTGGAGTTACAGAAATCCAAACACATTTCTGATCATGTGCTCCTCCTACCTTAGAAAGAGATTTGGAGCTCCCTGCAGTTTAGTCCCAAAGCCAAGCAACTATATCAGAAAAAAATCCATAACAAAAGAAGGAGGAGTATAGGTGAACCTCCCCGGCAACATAAAGTCAATTTATGTTATGGACTGCTCTGTAAAATATAAAAACAAGTAATAAACAGGCAAAAGGCAACACAGAAAAACATTGAGGAACAATGTAGAACTAACACTAACCTGCTGTGTGCAACGAGCATCCATATGAAACAGCCATCGGAAATACTCAGAAGAATGAACTCCCCACAGGATCCTTCAACTGGCTGGAAGATTCTTAAGCCTGTTCGGAGAATTAAAAAACAAGACTAGCAGATTTAAAATGACTATGAGCGGCCAATGATGAAGTGCCACATAAATCTCGCCGCAGTTAAGAGCTAGCACAGCGGTGGAGTGGTGGGGCTGAGGCATACTCATAATTCATTGAAACGATTTGAAAATACTCCATACTGGTTTCTTTATATGATTATAGTACATTCGGAGAATAACTGAGGCAGAAAGAAAGCAGGTGATTCCAAACAGTTGAGCTTAAACAGAGAGGGCGGGACTTACGAGAACTGACGGCAGCCATTCAGGGAGCGGCGTGGGGCCAGGTTGGAGCGTGAAAAGCTCACTCCTGCCTTGTGCATTTCTGGCCAAGAGATCTGAGGCAGCCGTCCAGCGAGGGAGGGGCTCAGCATGGAGCATGAGTGTGGAAAACTTGCTCCTACCGATACACCTCTGGACCACCAGGATTTAAAAAGGCAAAAAAAGGTACCGTATATACTGTAAGTTTCCCTGGCAGTCAGCTGGGTGCTCACCTAAATTAGCCAGGCGGAGCACCTGGCTAAAAGACGCTAGGGAGAACACTGCACATCATAGTCTGTGACGCAATATTCATTCCATAAGACGCACATACATTTCCATCCACTTTTGGGGGAAAAAAGTGTGTCTTATGGAGTGAAAATACGGTAACTTAAATGGACTAAATTACTATGTGATTGTGATGTAACTGAATACATTTTGTAACTATTGTCCATGAACTATTCTGAATGTTTTAATTGTTAACTGCTTAGTTATAGGCGGTCTAGAAATTTTAGAAATAAATAAATAAATAAAATAAGTCTGCTTGTACGTTGTCAACTCCGACCATGTGCTCTGCAGAGAGAAACAGAAGATGTAACTCCATCCACAAACCTATTCTCTATTTCTTTTTACTTTTCCAAACTTACAATCCAAAACTTAAACTTGTAATAGAAATAGGGCAGATTTGGAAAAAAATCAAATCATACTTTCTCGAATTCAGGTTCACAAACCTACCCAACCACACTTTCCAGTCCACAATTAAGCAGTAGAAGAATCTAAGGCACAATACCAAAAGTTTATATCAAGGAAAATAATCAAGCACAGTTATAACAGAGCCTAAATATGATCAGGGTGCTGAAGTCAGAAGGGGAGTCTCAGAGGGACCTGAAGAACCCAAAATATTCATAAGTGGACAGGGTTATAAACTACATAACTTTGAGATTCTAATTTGATAATGCATTTACAAGGAAAAATTCATCCAAAATAAACCTCATAGCTGCTGAACCTGAACTTTCATTTCCAAAAAATGTTTTCTCCTCTTCTGAATTGCATGAGCAATATTCAGATACAGTCTTATTAAATGAATCAAGAATGTAACATCTCTTTTGTGGAAATGAAATCAGCATATGAGCCTTGAAAAGATGATGTACTGTGTTAACTGAAAGTCTTTTATTGTAATGGAATCTTTACTAGTGTCATGTTATTCTGAAATGTAATGGGAAATCAAATTTAAAAATAATTATCTCAATATTCATTTTTTATTCATTTCAAGAACAAAATTTACAAGTAATGTTGCAGGGACCATCTCTTGATCATAAGAGCATAAGAATTGCCATACCGGGACAGACCGAAGGTCCATCAAGCCCAGTATCCTGTTTCCAACAGTGGCCAAACCAGGTCCCAAGTGCCTAGCTAGATTCCAAGTAGTAAAACAAATTTTATGCTGCTTATTCTAGGAATAAGCAGTGGATTTCTCCAAGCCATCTCAATAACGGCCTATGGACTTCTCTTTTAAGAAATTATCCAACCTTTTTTTAAATTCAACTAAGCTAACTGATTTCACCACATGCTCCGGCAACGAATTGCAGAGTTTAATTACACGTTGTGTGAAGATATATTTTCTCCGGTTTTAAATCTACTACTTAGGAGCTTCGTCACATGCCCCGTAGCCCTAGTATTTTTGGAAAGAGTGAACAGACAATTCACATCTACCCTTTCCACTTCACTCATTATTTTATAAACCTCTATCATATCACCCCTGAGCTGTCTCTTCAAGCTGAAGAGCCCTAGCCACTTTAGTCTCTCTTCATAGGGAAATTGATCCATCCCTTTTATCATTTTCATTGCCCTTCTCTGTACCTTTTCTAATTCCACTATATCTTTTTTGAGATATGGCGATCAGAACTACACACAGTATTCAAATTGCAGCCTTACCATTATAATCCCCCACTATAATCTGTGTCACCAAGAACTATAATCTGTGACACCGAGATCTATAATCTGTGTCGCTGAGAATTCATCAAAGTTTGTATTAGCCCCAAAGGTGAAATCTTCAATGTAAAAAAATAATAATAATAAAATTAAGATTCAATAAAGAAACCACAGAAGGCAGTTTGGGAAAATTCACAAAATGCAAAGTTCTCCACTGTAGAGAATTCTCTAGACCTTCAGTTCTATGATGTTTCAACATATTATCCTTAGTTAAGGCAGATTGTTGTTCAGTTACTTATTTAACTTCAGTGCTAAGTGTCTCAAGTCCTTTTTCTATAGAATCAACTCTCTGAGTAATTAAGACTCCATGATAGCACTGAAACTGAGAATAAGAACATAAGAATAGCCTTACTGGGTCAGACCAATGGTCCATCAAGCCCAGTAGCCTGTTCTCACGGTGGCCAATCCAGGTCACTCGTACCTGGCCAATCCCAAGGTGTAGCAATATTCCATGTTACCAATACAGGGCAAGCAGTGGCTTCCCCCATGTCTTTCTCAATAACAGTCTATAGACTTTTCCTCTAGGAACTTGTCCAAACCTTTTATAAAACCAGCTACGCTATCTGCTCTTACCACATCCTCTGGCAATGTGTTCCAGAGCTTAACTATTCTCTGAATGAAAAAAATTTTCCTCCTATTAGTTTTAAGAGTATTTCCCTGTAACTTTATCAAGTGACCCCTAGTCTTTGTAATTTTTGACGGAGTGAAAAATCGATCCATTTGTACCCGTTCTATTTCACTCAGGATTTTTTAGACTTCAATCATATCTCACATCGGCCATCTCTTTTCCAAGCTGAAGAGCCCTAACCGTTATAATCTTTCCTCATACGAGAGAAGTTCCATCCCATTTACCATCTTGGTTGCTCTTCTTTGAACCTTTTCTAGTGCCACTGTATCTTTCTTTAGATAAGGAGACCAGAATTGAACACAATACTCAAATGAGGTCGCACCATGGAGCGATACAGGGGCATTATGACATTCTTAACCAGTCTTGTTAACCATCCCTTTGTTAATAATTTCCAGCATCCTGTTTGCTTTTTTGGATGCCACCGCACATTAAGCAGAAGGTTTCATCGTATTGTCCACAATGATACCCAGATCCTTTTCTTGAGCGCTAACCCCCAAGGTGGACCCTAGCATCTGGTAACTGTGATTCAAGTTATTCTTACCAATGTGCATCACTTTGCATTTGTCCACATTAAATTTTATATGCCACTTAGATGCCCAGTCTTCCAATTTCCTAAGGTCCGCCTGCAATTTTTCACAATACGAATGCGTTTTAACAACTTTGAATAGTTTAGTGTCATCTGCAAATTTAATCACCTCACTCGTCGTCCCAATTTCCAGATCATTTATAAATAAGTTAAATAGCACCGGTCCCAGTACAGAGCCCTGCAGCACTCCACTGTTTACTCTCTTCCATTGAGAAAAATGACCATTTAATCCTACCCTCTGTTTTCTATCTGATAACCAATTCCTAATCCACAACTGAACTTTGCCACCTATCCCATGACTCTTTAATTTTCTCAGGAGCCTCTCGTGAGGAACTTTATCAAAAGCTTTCTGAAAATCTAGATACACTATATCAACTGGCTCACCTTTATCCACATGTTTATTCACACCTTCAAAGAAGACAAGCAAATTTGTGAGGCAAGATCTCCCTTGGCTGAACCCATGCTGACTCTGTCTCATTAAATCATGTTTGTCTACGTGTTCCACAATTTTATTTTTTATAAGCGTTTCTACCATTTTGCCAGGCACCGAAGTGAGGCTTACCAGTCTGTAATTTCCTGAATCTCCCCTGGAGCCCTATTTAAAAATTGGCGTAACATTGGCCACCCTTCAATCTTCAGGTACTACAGGTGATTTTAGCGACAGGTTACAGATCACTAACAGCAGGTCAGCAATTTCATGTTTGATTTCTTTTAGTATCCTGGGATGTATTACCATCTGGTTCTGGCAATTTATCACTTTTTAACTTGTCAATTTGGCTCAGTACATCTTCCAGATTCACTGAGATTTCTTTCAGTTCCTCCGCATCATCCCCCTTGAAAACCATTTCTGGTTCAGGTAGATCTCTTACATCTTCTTCCGTGGGGAGTGGGAAGGGGGGGGTCATGTGATGGCAGCACTGTCTCCTGCTTGAGCTCCGCACTTCTTCCTCCTTAAAACACCCCTAACTTGCACTTGTCAGCACCAATTGCAGCATTAAAGAGCATGGCCAATCCCGGATTTGCTCCCAAGTCTGATCGAGGGGTTTATCAGAGCCAGAACGGACACCTATCGGCAGTAATGCTGATAAAGTTGATGCGGCCTGGAAAAGAAAAGCCCACCAAGAATACTAGGATGGTGGCTCCCAGCTCAGCGCCCGGTGGCACGCCCACACATGAGGACAGCATGCAGGTTTCCGTCCGCCATCTTTCCCAACTGCTGGACGAAAAGCTGTCTAAATTACATACCGTCCTGGAAGAAGTAAAAGAAGCATCGCTGGGCATGCAGCGCGCATTCAACACGCGGAGGAGAAAATCTCAGCCCAGGAGGATCGGGCAGAGATGGGGGAGCAGCGCATTACCTCACTGGAAGCCCAGGTGAAACTGCTGGAAGACATGGCAGAAGATGCAGAAAACTGTGGCTGCTGCAACAATCTTCTGCTCATCGGCTTGCCCGAATCAGTTCAGGACTCGGAGCTGGGTGACCTGGTGGCAAGTTGGCTGCCACAGACTATGGGACTGGCGTCCTCCATGGGCCCTGTCCATGTGGAGCGGGCCCACCGCTTTCTTAATTAAGCAGCCAAAGCGAAAATCATGGAGACATACCGACAGATCTGGTCCTTGTACTTCCAGGGCACTAAGATCCTGCTCTTCCAGGATTTCTCCGTAAAGCTGCTGCATTGGCCCCTTATTATACACAGCTGCACTCCAGAGGGATCAAATTTGCACTCCAATATCCTGCTAAGGTCCGTATCAATCATAACAACAGGACCGTCACCCTGGATACCCCTGCGGATCTCTGCACTTTTATGGACAAGCTGCCTGCCCCCTGAAGGGGGTCTACCCCAGGACTACAGCCTTTCAAGCCTGAATGGACTTCTGTTCTCAAACATGCGGGGGATTCTTGGGGCTCATGCCACCACTACCAGACGGGAGTAGATTGCGCAGGCCTTGATCTATGGGCTTCCCTTGCCTGTTTTCTGTTGGACTTTGTATGCTGGATTGTGCTCCTTGGATTTTTCTGAGCAGAGGCAGTGGTGGTTATTTGTTATTTAGACTCCTGGCTGGAAGGAACAACTCTATACATAGACCGGACTGGTCCAGGCCTGGTGGTTCTCTCTAACTCCTTTTTGAGTGCTTTGGTTCCTGGGCTTGGCATATTCTTTGCTGACAAGTGTTGACACCATGCTTACAACTGGTTCTTTATGGGGGGGAAGGGGTGGGGCTCGGGGTTCTTTGCTGTTTCTGATCTTTGGGGAGGGTTTTGGGCTGAATGGATGGTGGGTTTTTTGGGGGGGTGAGGAGGGAGGGAGAGGGAGGGGGGAGTATGTCGGGTAGGGTGTGCATGGGGGAATTTGAATGGCAGCTTGAGAGTACAAGGGCATGATGTGTGTGTTGAACTAGTTTTCAGAGGGCAGCTGGGTAAGCCGTCCTCTGGACCTCTGTGGGTGGCGTTCCCTTTGTATATCTAGGGGGGGGGTGTCTGGCTGGGGGGTCTACCTTTTCCTCATTATGGGACTGCAGCTTCACATTGCTTTTACTGATGGGCAGATAGAGTATGGTTAAACTAAAAAATCTCCACACTTAATGTGGATGGGATCCACTCCTCGATTAAGAGAAAAAAAGGTGTTGACTTGGTTTCGTAAGGAGCATGTCGATATTGCCTTTCTACAAGAGACCCACCTCACGACTATAGAACATGAGAAACTAAGGAGGGATTGGGCTGGGGAGGTCTATTTCTCATCTTATAGTAGCAGTCAGCGAGGGGTGGCCATTCTAATCCATAAGCAATTTCCATTTCAGATGCATAAAGTTATTCAGGATAAAGAGGGTAGATTTGTGATGGTTCTTAGGGAGCTCTGGGGCCATAAACTGTTGCTTTGTAATGTGTACGCCCCTAATATCTATAGTCATAGGGGTTTTTTGGAAATGTTGGCGAGGCTGGCACAGTACCCGGGATACCAACTAGTTCTGGGTGGAGACTTCAACATCACGGCCGACCCTACCCTATATTGCGCTCCCTCGAAGTGTTTTCACCGAGACACAGTGGTAAAGGGGTGAACTTCTTGACTTCTCAACTCAGGCTGTTGGATATCTGGCGGTTGTAACACCCCACGGAATGTACTTATACTTTTTTCTCTAATCCACATAATCTTTACATGCGACTCGATTATTTCCAGCTCTCCCCTTCCTTGCTGCCCGTAGTAGATACTGTAGATATCTTGGAGACCCCTCTGTCGGATCACTCTCCTGTGCTGCACTCTTTACAGATGACAGCGGATCCTTCTGAATGTACGTGGCTATTCCCTTGTTACTTTTATAAAGATCTTGCTTTCCAAAAGTACTTGAGGACCAACTGGCTGGACTACTATGGTACTAATTACACCCCTGACCTCGACCCTGGACTTTTTTGGGAGGCATCTAAAGCAGTTCTGCGGTGCTTTATTATCGCATGTTTCAGGTAAGAGGTGGAGACAGGGGGCAGAACTGCAAGTGTTGACTGGAGAGATGCAACAGCTGTGCTAGCGCCACCAGAGTAGTTTAATGAACGCGGATCAACTTAGATTACGCGAGCTCCGGCAGCAGATTGACACTATTCTTACGGACCGCGCAGAAAGGGACATTTATTTCAATCGCTATAACCTTCACAGATGGGGAGGGAAGGCGGGTAAGTTGCTAGCCCGATTAGTCCATCCTAGTCAAAAGCGCCAGGTGATCACGTCTATCACGGACTCTCATGGTCAGATCCATACGACAGAAACACACATCCATCAACAATTTGTGAATTATTATAGAGATTTGTATGCTTGTAGGCCCTATGCTGTGACGGATTGGGACACATATTTTCAGGATGTCTTGCTCCCTTAGGTACTCAAGCATTTTTCCCTATCTGTCCCGGCAGGCTCACAATCTATCTAATGTACCTGGGGCAATGGGGGGATTAAGTGACTTGCCCAGGGTCACAAGGAGCAGCGTGGGTTTGAACCCACAACCTCAGGGTGCTGAGGCTGTAGCTTTAACCACTGCGCCACACACTCCCACTTATCAAATCTCCTGGCCCTGATGGCTACGGGCCTGAATATTACAAGATCCTTTCCAATATTACCTCACCCTCCCTGTGTGCGGCTTATAATACCTTGCAATCCCAGAAGGGCCTAGACCGTTACAATATGGCCCATGTTGTTTTATTGCCTAAACTGGGCAAGGACCCCTCTTAGGTGGGCTCTTACAGACCCATATCGCTCCTTAACCAAGATGCAAAGTTGCTGGCCGCAATCCTCGCAAAACGCTTGAATGCCTTTTTACACCTCCTCATCCACGAGGACCAGGTGGGCTTCGTGCCCGGCAGATATGCCTCTATGAACTTAACTAGAGCGTTAATGGCTATCTATTCGAGGAAGGGGGGGGGGGGGGTGACAATAAGGCCGCTATTGTGGGCATGGATATGGAAAAGGCATTCGATAGCATATTCTGGTCTTACGTTTTCTGGGTCATGGAGCATTATGGACTGGGGGGTACCTTTTTGGAGTGGATGCGCAGTTTCTATTTTTCTCCTCAGGCTCGGCTTCTCATTAATGGTTATCTTACTACCCTATTTCAGTGGGAGCGGGGCACGCGCCAGGGATGTCCGCTGTCTGCTTCTTTTTCTTCTTGCTATTGAACCGCTGGCGGTTAAGATACGATCGGACCCTACCATAGTGGTCACCCAATCAAAAAATTCAATCAGGTTCGTTTGGCACGAATTAACTTTTGTAAAGCCATGTTGCCTTGGATCCTTTAACCATTAGATTCATTAGATTCAAGGAAGTACACTATCCTTTCTTTCAGCAACACTTCCATTATTATTCCAACAACCAAAGTGAGACTCACCGGCCTGTAGTTTCCTGCTTCATCCCTGTGACCACTTTTGTGAATAGGGACCACATCCGCTCTCCTCCAATCCCGGGAACCACTCCCATCTCCAGAGATTTGTTAATGACATCCTCTTATACTTGGACCAGGCCCACTTGCAGGATTTCAGGAACATATCAGGCCTTCGAGTCAATTGTTCTAAATCTGAATTGCTTCCTTTGGCATCCGATAGGCTTGAGCGCTGGCATGATGATTTGCCTATTCCCCCTGTCCAGAATCCAATGGGCTAACGGGGTCTACCTGAGTATCCATCCTAAGATCATGTATCAATACAATGTTCTTCATCATATTGAGGCCATATGTACCCTAAGTGTAAAATGGAAGGACCTGATGCTTTCTCTTTTGGGCCGAGTCGCTTTGTTTAAGAAGGTCTTACTACCTAAAATCTTATATCTGTTACAGATTATTCCCCTATGGATTACTACTAAGGATGAAAGGGCTTTTAGATCCATTCTTCTATCCTTTATCTGGCGTAATAAAGCAGCCCGGATCAGTTTCGCCACTGTGTCCTTGGGCAAGAGGCTAGGTGGACTGAATCTCCCGTATATTCATTTGTACAATGTGGATATTGTGTTTTGTGCATGAGGGTATCACAGGGCACTACAAATTCTCCCCTACAGGGTGGATGACAGCGTGGTGTGCTCCCCACTCTTTCTTATCTTTACTACATGTACAGCCATAGGCCCTCTCCGGGGCTGGTCCTCAGCTCCACTTTTGGACTCCTTTATGCCAGGTGTGGCAGTGGTGGTGGAGGAGACAAGAACGTTCTCCTTGGGTATCTCCCTTTCTGCCTCTAATGGGGAACGTGGACTTTTCCCCGGGAATGGGTATTTCTGAGTTCCAATTGTGGGCGCCTCGGGGCTATGTAAGTCTGCTGCATCTTTCTGAAGGGGATATTGGTGTTGTCCCCACTTTTTCCCCACAATCCCAATGGGAACTCCTTACTATACAGTTTTGGGCCTACCTACAGCTATGACATTATTATTCCTCCATTGGGGGGAGCAGTGGTCCCTTGGCAGATTAGACGCTCAACTGTTTCTAATTCCTTCTTAGATGAACACTTTAGCCATGTGGTACAGGGTCCTTAAGCTCGGCCCTTCCACTCCCTATTTAGAGCAGATGGTGGGTCTGTGGTCCAGGGATTTGGCCGTTGACTATAAAAGAACTCAATTTTGGGACTTTTTTTTGCTAACATTTCTCTGTTGGTTGGCTCCACTGACCTCAGAGAGCTGCAATTTAAAATCCTACACCGCACATATATCTCTAAAGCCCGGGGTAAGGCTATGGGACTCTGGTTTGATGCGACATGCTCCAACTGCCAGAAGGCCCCAGGCACCTTAGTACCTGGAATGTTTCTGGAATGCCCTCATACCGCTGTTTGGCTCCAGATCCTCCCCTTCCTTGATAGAATGCTTTTGGGGGATCAGCGGGAGCATCTTCAACAGGGATTTGTTCTCCCACATAGGAAGTTCCTTTACATTGCACTCCTGTTGGCGAAAAAGATCTTATTACAAAACTGGTTAGAGTCGACGCCTGCTTCCTTTCACCAGTGGTTACAGAAACTGAAGGAGGTTGCTGCATTTGAAATTTGAACTTATCACTCCGCTTTATCTAGTGATAAACGACTTTATGTATCTCTTGGCAGGCATCTCTGTTGGCGGCTGAGGGGCCTGTCTCTGCTGTTTGATTGTCCTCTGCCATGCGGGGCTCCTCACTGTTTGCTTACTCTCAAGCAGGTATGGATGGTGTGTGCCTGTGATGTGTCTGGGGTATGTTTGATGTGGGTGGATTTGCTGGATGTTGTCTGACAGAATGGTTGGGAATGAGTGCAGGGGTTTTGGGTTTCCCATTTAAAACTCAGGTTATTGCAGCCCTGATTGGTCCTCCAAGAAGGTGATTTCTCAGTGATTTCTTTATGGCCTTCCTCATCACACTCGTTTTATCAACAGACTGTTGAAATACTCCTTCTTAATGGGGGCCTTGTTGCAGCGTGATTGAGCATTGCAGCTGGAGTGTTGTTATCCACTAACGCAGCCCTGACTGGCGAAATGGGGACTCCCTGTTGGGGTATTGGTGTGTGGAAGAAACAAGCAGCAGCATTGTGCCTGAATGAAAATACAGATAAGTTTTTCCTGCTTAATTTCAACAGTGCTTGGTGTTAGTACATTGTAGCGTTTGCTTTTTGATTTTGATGCTGACTGATGCGTAGCCAGAAGGATGCTGGGCTGTATAAAGAGAGGCGTAGCCAGTAGAAGGAAGAAGGTGTTGATGCCCCTGTACAGGTCATTGGTAAGGCCCCACTTGGAGTATTGTGTTCAGTTTTGGAGACCTTATCTGGCGAAGGACATAAGAAGACTTGAAGCAGTCCAGAGGAGGGCGACGAAAATGATAGGAGACTTGCGCCAGAAGACGTATGAGGAGAGACTGGAAGCCCTGAATATGTATACACTAGAGGAAAGGCGAGACAGGGGAGATATGATTCAGACGTTCAAATACTTGAAGGGTATTAACGAAGAACATAATCTTTTCCAGAGAAAGGAAAATGATAAAACCAGAGGACATAATTTGAGGTTGAGGAGTGATAGATTCAAAGGCAATGTTAGGAAATTCTACTTTACGGAGAGGGTGGTGGATGCCTGGAATGCGTTCCCAAGAGAGATGGTGGAGAGTAAAACTGTGACTGAGTTCAAAGAAGCGTGGGATGAACACAGAGGATCTAGAATCAGAAAATAATATTAAAAATTGAACTAAGGCCAGTACTGGGCAGACTTGCATGGTCTGTGTCTGTATATGGCCATTTGGTGGAGGATGGGCTGGGGAGGGCTTCAATGGCTTGGAGGGTGTACGTAGATGGGCTGGAGTAGGTTTTAATGGAGATTTCGGCAGTAGGAACCCAAGCACAGTACCGGGTAGAGCTTTGGATTCTTGCCCAGAAATAGCTAAGAAGAAAAAATTAAAAAATTAAAATTGAATCAGGTTGGGCAGACTGGATGGACCATTTGGGTCTTTATCTGCCGTCATCTACTATGTTACTATGATCCTGTGAATGAAAGACTATATGGACATTGTGATAGAACTGCTGTAAACACTGCTGTGGAGTTTTTTTGAGCCCATGAAGCATTAACAGGCTTTTTTATCCACATATTTATATGCTGTATTTAGCTTAGTGCAAAATACTGTGTTTTTCTCTCATCCTATATTGTACTACATAGTGGTCAGTGAAGTGATCATTACTGTGTCAAGCATAATTTTTGCTTTTTCTTTGGTAATTGAAATCACCCATTTCTCCAGCTTTCCTAATCTCTAAAAACATTTCTTCATCTGTCTGCTCATTTTGTCCCGGGGATGGTAGTATAACCCAACCTTTATATTCCTTCCCTTCACACATGGAATTTCTATCCATAAATTCTACACTGCTATCTATGTCATGCAGAATGTTTATTTTATTTGATTCAATTCTCTTTAACATATAGCGCCCCCCCCCCCCTCCAATTTGATCTACTCTATGCTTGCGATATAATTTGTACCCAGGTAACACAGTGTCCCATTGATTGTCCTCCTTCCACCAGGTCTCCAATGTGCCTATTATATCTATCTCATCATTCAGTGCTATATACTCTAATGCTTATTTTATTTTTTAGGCTTCTCGCATTTGCATACAGACACTTCAAATTGTGTTTTTTCCTTGCAACTACAGTCTGCTGAGAAGACAGGGAAAATTTGAGTCTTTTATTCTGCCTTCCTCTTAAACCCTCCTGGCTTTCTTTCACCATTATTGGAACCTCTCTACCGGGACTCCCTAAATATCCTGTTTCAATAGTATCCTCCAAGAATACCTCACACCAAACCATCCACTCCCGGGCGACTGTCAGCTTTCCTCCACATCTCAGTTTAAAAGCTGCTCTATCTCCTTTTTAATCATTAGCGCCAGCAACCTGGTTCCATTCCGGTTAAGGTGGAGTCCATCCTTTTGGAACAAGCTCCCCCTTTCCTAGAAGATTGCCCAGTTCCTAACAAATCTAAAACCTAATCCTTGCACCATCGTCTCAACCATGCATTGAGACTTTTTAGCTCTACCTGCTTCTTGGGTCCTGCACGTGATACTGGGAGCATTTCTGAAAATGCAACCCTGGAGGATCTGTATTTCAGCTTTCTACCTCAGAGCCTAAATTTGGCTTCCAGAACTTCCCTCCCACATTTTCCTGTGTCATTGGTACCTACATGTACTAGGACAGCTGTCTCCTCCTCAGCACTATCTAAAATCCTATCTATGTGATGCATGAGGTCCACCACCTTCGCATCAGGCAGGCAAGTGACCAGGCGATCCCACGCCCACTAGCCACCCAGCTCTCTACATGCCTAATAATCGAATCACCAACTATAACCGCTGTCTTAACTTTTCCCTCCTGGGCAGAAGCCCCTGGAGACACATCCTCAGTGCGAGAGGATATTGCATCCCCTGGTGGACGGGTCCTATCTACAGGATTATTTCCTACTTCACCAGGATGATGCTCTCCTTCTAGGAGACCTCTCTCCTCCAAGGCAGCACAGGGGCTACTAGACTGGAGGTGGGACTTCTCTACAACATCCCTGTAAGTCTCCTCTATGTACTTCTCTGTCTCCCTCAGCTCCTTCAAGTCTGCTACTCTAGCCTCAAGGGAACGTACTCATTCAATGAGAGCTAGGAGCTCTTTACAGCGAGCACACACATATAACTTCTCGCCAACCTGGAGAAAGTCATACATGTGACACTCAATGCAAAAGACTGGCTAGCAACCCTCTTGCTGCTGGACTACTGTCTGCATCTTGTTATTGAGCTAATTAACCTTTTTAGGCTACTAGGAATATAGTAGACTAGTATAGAGAGCGTTAGGATTTTATTAAAAGTTTGTTCTGTTAAGATCTAAAATGATTAAGGGGCTGGAGCAATGTTCCCTCTAATTTTTCATAGGCTGTGTGTGCAAAAAATTTCATCTGTGCGCATTTTAAAGAAAAACTAAATTTGTGTGCGCTATAAAAATGATTGCCAGAGGGCCCGGAGTTCAGTTATGGGCATTTATGGGCAGGTCTTTGAGTTTAGTCTGAATTAACGAAAACACAATGTAATTTTAGTTACACTTTATGTAACATAAAGTCTCATTTCAATAAACATAAATTATGTTTCATTGAAATGTTTCATTGAGCGCTACCTATAAATAAGGTATCATTGTACTTTATACTTAAAATTTAGAAAATAACAGCAATTTAGTTTTCAAAGTTTTTCCCTGTGATCTTTCATATTTATCCAGTCCAAATAAATTCTGTCAAGATCTATTGAGCCTTTATCTTGAAGGTGACTCTTAACACGCATCAGCATTTCCAAATGCTCTAAATGTAAACGATTCCTTTGTTTAGTCTTCAAATTGTTCATTAGACTAAAACCACGCTAACAATCAGAACTAGATGCTAAGAATGTGGCACCAATGTCCATCAATTTTGTTAAATCTGCAAATTGATCATTCTGAAATGCAAATTTCGTCATATCTGGAAAGCTGTTTATCAGATTGCTTTTGATTTTTTCTGCAACAAGGAATTTAAAGTCATTGTATTGCTGAATAATAACACTTTCCTCCGGAAGAAATTGTTTATACTTTAAACAAAGAGATCTGATATGTCCATTTCCAAAGTCAAAATCGCATTATAATATTGCTGTACAGTCAAAAGCAGACCATTCCTCAACTTCATTTTCAGGAAATCTTTCACCCAGATGCAAACATAGGATGTTGATGAAGGTTAATATGGAATAGTATCCACTGAAACTTTTTCTCCAGACCTCATCCTGTTGTCAAGAAGACTGTTGACTTTATCACTCCACTTAACCTTGTCGCCTAAGTATTGCATTCGAAGTTTGTTCAATTTACCCTGTGCAAGATGATAAGCTTCCAATGGTGTCAAACCACATTTTTGAAATGCCATGGTTAAGGAAGCCAGTTCTGATAAGACATCATTCAAAACTTCAAGTGTAATATGAAATTGTTCAGCTTCTTATAGCAGTACTTTGCAATAGGATCATTATCTTTGTCTTCAAAATATTTTAACAGGGGTCATAATTTTGAATAATTGCTTTAAGTGCAAAGTGTCTAGATAACCAGCGCACTTCATTCAGAGGTCTGAAAGCAATTGATTCACATTGAGACGCATCTGCTATTTCTTGAAATTTGCATCGTTTAGTAGAAGACCGACAGAACACCGTGTACACAGTTCTTATTAAAGTTTCTACTTCTTTCATCAATTTTACTTCTTTCCATGAATCAGAAAGTCCCAAATCTTCCCAATGTACAACACAATGTTGCTGCACTAAATGTGGAATGTCTTTTCTCAGCTGTGCTGCAACACCATCTATTTTGCCCAACATAACAGAGGTACCATCAGAGGTAAAAAAAAAAAAAAGCTAGGAAGAATTACTATGGAGACAAAATCTCCAGGTCAAAAAACCAAAACAGTACACTGTTCCACATCTGGCGGAACCTTACTTCTAAAAATGACTCCGCCCCCTCCCCCTCTCCCATCTCCAAATGACCTAGCCAAATTTTTCAACGAGAAGATCACTACCATAAAGAGCTCGTTTCCCTCAGCTATCTCCTACAACTCTCTCCCCCCGAAAGACTCCGACGCTATCCCTGCCGACAGATCATGGACTACATTCGAACTTGTATCCGAGAACCAGATCTCTAAACTTTGCCTCAAACTTAAATCCTGAAAGTGCATCCTAGATCCCTTCCCATCCTACCTTTACGAAAAAAATCCCTACACAGGCCATCTCTTCCCTTACTAACCTCATAAACAAAGTCTTACTATCGGGCCTGTTCTCCACCGAAATGGGACACATTGCCTTATCCCCTCTTCTGAAAAAACCCGATCTTGACCCTTCCTCACCATCGAACTATCGCCCCATAGCAAACATCCCTCTTTTAACAAAACTTCTAGAGACCATAGTCGCCACTCAGCTCTCCTCTTACCTAGAGAGATTCTCCATTCTCCAACACTACCAATACGGATTTAGGCCTAATTTCAGCACCGAGTCCCTCCTAGTTTCCCTAATCTCAAAGGTGCAACAACTACACGCCCGAAACAAATTTGCTGTTCTCCTACAGTTTGATCTCTCCGCGGCTTTCGATGTCGTGCATCATAACATACTAATCTACCAACTTTCCGAGATTGGGATAGACTCTTCTGTCCTAAAGTGGTTCTCAAACTTCCTTCGCGATCGTTCCTACATTGTCAACACAAATGGCTCCAAATCCGCTTCATGGACACCATCCTGTGGTGTTCCACAGGGCTCTCCCCTATCCCCTATTCTCTTTAACATATATATGACCTCCCTGAAGCTCCTTAAACTATCCCCCCTTGAAACAATTTACACATATGCAGATGATATCCTCATCCTCCTCGAAACAGATCCAAACCTTACAAACCTCCAAGAGAACATCACATCATGCATAATGAGACTTCATGCCTGGTCCCTCTCAGTACAGATGAAATTAAATGAATCAAAAACAAAATTACTCTGGCTCGGCCCAAAATTAGCTCACCTGCCCGCCCTCTTCACCCTACCCACAGGCCCTGTTCTACACCTTGAGTTCTTAAGCAAGGTCCTTGGCATCACTATCGACTCCTCCCTTTCCCTCAACGATCACCTGAATTCCCTGACAAAATCTTGTTTTTTCAACCTCCACATGCTGAGGAAAGTTAGATCCTGTTTTCACCAAAAGCATTTCACCGTCCTTGTACAATCCATCATCCTATCCAAACTCGATTATTGTAACGCCATCTACTTAGGCCTAACGAAAAAAAGTCTTCGCAGACTCCAGCTTATTCAGAACACTGCGGCTAAGCTGATTTTTGCTAAACGCAAATATGACCACGTCTCCCCTCTTCTTACCAATCTTCACTGGCTCCCAGTACTTTCCAGAATTCATTTCAAATGCTCCTGCCTGGCTTTCAAGATTATTCACGGCATCCTTCTGCCCCTAATCCCTCTATCCTTCCTCGCCCCGACACCAACTACCACCAGATCTGCCCACAGACATAAACTATCCTTCCCTTCTCTACACGGCATCCTCCACGCAGGTAAACTGGGTAGATCCCTCCTCTCCAAAATCACCGGCCTCTGGAACGTTCTCACTGTCCCGCTGCGGAACCTGGACTCCCTCCAACTATTCCGAAAACAACTGAAAACCTGGCTTTTCTCTAGCATATAATAATCTCTTCTCCTGATTACATCCCCTCTTTTTATGCTTTGTAAACTCTTTCTCTTCTCTCTTCCCATATTTTTTAAACTCTGTAAACCGTGTCGAGCTCCACTTCAGTGGAGAAGATGCGGTATATAAACCTAAGGCTTAGTTTAGTTTAGTTTAGTTTAGTTTAGGTGAACATAACCATTTTATTCAGGTCAAGTTCATGTTTCCTATAGAATTCCCTAATTGCTGTTACTATAGATGTAGCATCACATGCTTCCAATTGTAGCATCCCACCAAATGATGTCCTATATTCATAAAGTAGAGTATTAAGTACTTGTTGACAGAAATGTCTGTGCTTTCATCAACAGTTAACGTATGATACGTTGCTTATTTAATGTCTGCCGTACGATCATCTTGCACGATGCCATTGATAATTCCAAGAAATTCAAACGCATAGTTTTTGCTTCTCTAGCTATCACGTATACTAACATACTTTGCCATGTGCTCATTGATATCTTGAACAGAGAGCATTGAGATATTCATCTTAATGGCCAGCACAACACTGTCAACAAGAACGTTAATTTCATCAGGACTGGAATGCTTCCGTTCATTACTAATTTGCTGTTTTCTTTTTTGGTTGGGCTTTCAAGCAACATATTAACCAGTCCCCCTCTTAAATTTGGATTTTTACTTCTGAGTTTCCTAATACTGTCGGTATGAGATTTACTTGATAGATGGCGTTTCAGAAAGTCCAGTTTCCAAACATCATCCCATATTTTTCTAGTAGAGAATTTTCCAGTTGCTTTGGCATCTTGACAATAACAACATACAACTCCATCATCTTCGTCATAGGTAAATATTTCACACAGTCGAACACGCATTGTATTTCGAGATTCCGGTGTCTCTGTTTCAACAATTTCTTCAAGCCATTCAGACCTAAAAGCTGTTGCAGCTCTCTTGCGTTTTACACTTTTCACCATTCGCGATTTAGACATTTTAAGAGTTATATCTGGTTGCAATTTAATAAACGAATACAGTTATACAACCGCAGTACCACGCTGCACACTACGATTCCACGAAATAAACAATATGGCGGAACTTCAGGAAGTCAAAGAATCGGAAGTGTTTCATATCCTATGGGCCATAGGCTATGGCCCTATGGGGCACGTGACGTGTCAAGTTCAACTGCCAAAGATAACGGAATCACGTGAATGACTTAATATTTATATTATAGCGCTTCAATAAATGGGAAATCGGAACAGCTGGTCTTCTGCAACTTTTCATTTTAGCAGTGAAAATCATTTTAGGCAAAAATTTTTTTTTTTTTTGTGCGCGCTATTTTAATTTGTGTGTGCGGGTTCGGCAAGTTGTGTGTGTGCGCACAAGCGCATAGCTTAGAGGGAACAGTGGGCTGGAGGAGTTGCCGTACAGTGAGAGATTAGAGAAACTGGGCCTCTTCTCCCTTGAAAAGAGGAGACTGAGAGGGGACATGATCGAAACATTCAAGATAATGAAGGGAATAGACTTAGTAGATAAAGACAGGTTGTTCACCCTCTCCAAGGTAGAGAGAACGAGAGGGCACTCTCTAAAGATAAAGGGGGATAAATTCCGTACAAACGTAAGGAAGTTCTTCTTCACCCAGAGAGTAGTAAAAAACTGGAACGCTCTTCTAGAGTTTGTTATAGGGGAAAACACCCTCCAGGGATTCAAGACAAAGTTAGACAAGTTCCTGCTGAACCAGAATGTACACAGGTAAGGCTAGTCTCAATTAGGGCACTGGTCTTTGACCTAAGGGCCCGCCGCGTGAGAGGACTGCTGGGCATGATGGACCACTGGTCTGACCCAGCAGCGGCAATTCTTTTGTTCTTATGTCTTTAGAAGGGAACCTACAATTGAATTTTTCTCCCCAAAGCTCTTTAGAAGGGAACTTACAATTGAGCTTTTCTTCCCAAACCTATCAAAGCTCAGAGCCTTCTACTTTTCTCCTCTCAGAAGGAGAATGTCCTCTTCCCTCCTTCTCTAACAGACTCTCAAGGCTACACTACTACCTGACTGATTTTGCTGAGCTAAAAAGAGAACTACAAAAATATAACCCATCAAAACCCAAGTTTACCTTTCCCAAGTTTGAATACCACCAGACAAAATGTTCCAGTGGATGTATTTTTTATTTTCTCAGCAGAGCAGATCCTCTCAGTACCTCTTCAGGTGTGGGAAAAAGGGTGAGTTTCCAGATCTGGTGAGAGGGCTTGGGGGTTAGGTTTTTCAGGTTGTGCAGATTGTCCTTGTTAAGATCAGCTGCAGAAATGTGAAGGGTAATTTAGAAGTATTATAAGAGTAATTTGAGCCTAGGGGTGGGTGGACGGGCAGATAGTAGCTCACAGGTTGCTGTGAAAACTATCTTAATGCAGATCCTCTACAACCTCCCTCCTAGAACCAAGTTTACTGAAAGTTAGGCACTAGGCCAGCATTCCTCCCATCAAGGGTCACCTGTGGAATCTAATCTCTTCAGAAAATCCATTTTAGCCAAGGCATCACAAATGGCCTCTAGCATTATTGAAGAAGGGTTAAGAGGTAAAGAAGATTTACCGGTACTCAGCTCACCAAGCATCTGTATAGTCCCCCAGGCCACAGGCTTCATTCCATACTGACTTCCCTGCTTCAGTTCCATACCAACAGGCAGCTATAGTACAGATGACAAAACACCCTGTTCAATTGATGGTTCAAGGCAGGCAGACCCCACTAGAGTTACATATGTACCTCAACAGGACATAACACAGCTTTATGTACCATCCCTCTTACCACCAGATCCTTTGGTGGGTGCCTAGATTATGGACTGAAAAATGTCTCTGCATCTGGCAAGGAAATGGTTCACTTTCCCTCAAACTCCCCAACAGTGGTGCATGCACAGCACACAACATTCCACCAACAGTGAATCAATCCATTGGGCCTCTGACCTGAGCAACAGACTGAACAGCAGGGTAAGTGGGAGTCTTACCTTTATGTCTGCCCACCAGCAACAATGCAAAAGTAAAATTATTCAAGGCAAATCAGAGTGCAAAGCCAGACAGAGCAAATTCTCAGAACTGTGTTGTCACGATCTACCAGTTCCTCTATTAATATTTATATTTTCCAAGGAAAGACCATAAGTGTGTGCAACATGAATACCAGTATCTAAACATGAGATGAGGTAAACAAATGTTAGATATACTCAAGGCTTAATTTTTATGGAAATGGTCTGGAATGTTGGAATTGCAATTCTTTTCACACTTTAGAGCAGCAAGGGTGCTCTTCTCTAGTCCCTCTCTGCCAGACAGCCTTCAGGGAAAAGGAGGTGGAAAGGATGAAGCTGGAGAAATAACAGAGCATCCTATGCTTCCCCTGGCCCACCTACCCCTTCCTCTGGCTCCACAGTTCCTCTTTTTTGTCTACAAATTAAGCCCTGGACATACTCTTGAGACAGTCTTTTTAAAGATAACTGAGTCATGAATGGACATGGAAGAAACAGAATGAACAGAAGCCACGATTGAAGCTTTAGCTATGGGTACTGTCGCTCACAAGTTTTAAACTTTAGCTAATTCAATCCCTTTATATGTTTTTTTTCTTTTTTGGTAACTTAGGTAGTTAGATCTATGGACGTGACAGAGGAAGGAGAATTTATTTCTACATACTCACTTCTAAAGGAGGTGAGTATCCATGGCATGATGCAACGTAAACATAAAGAAAGACAGCATTCTAATTTGGGAAAGGCAATTGCAACTCTGTCCTAAACACTTAGGAGTAATTCTATAAGGAGTTGCCTAGTGTAAGGCAGCAAGAGTGAATTTATGCATATGTGGACACATAACAGTATATGCCCTAAATGACCATTTTCCAAGTACTTCATATTCTAAAAGTATGTGCTAAGATACAATGGCACATACTTTGCAAGTGGGTGGTTACATAGGTGGAGTGTAGAAAGCGCACAAACACACACACGCTCACTATAAAATCTTATAATCCACCTTAGGGCTATATTGAATATTCAATTTGATTCAGCCCCGAATAGTTTTCAAAATACATTATTTGTATTCGGTCAAATAGTGATTTAAATCTGAATACATATAATCTGGGGTTCCACTGTGCCAAATCCTACTAAAATAAACACTTGACCTCTGATCTCACCTTGCGTCTGTTATTATTTATGTTAAAGCCCAATGCCCGTTATTCATATTCTATATTCATATTTAGCTAAATAATATTTTTCATTATTTGTATTGGGCTGAATGGTAAATATGCTATTCGTTACAGCTTTATAGTATGCATATTGTTTTACAATATAGGCACAAGCCTTTACACGAGCTGTTTGACAGTGTAATTGTCCATGTTTGCAATAGGTGTGTGTAAGGCTGTTTAGGATGGTATCTACAGAGAAAAGTAGATGCCTACTTTTCTTTATAGAATCTGTTCTAAATAGGCACATTCCTAGTGCCTAAATTCAGGTGCCCCCTTATAGAATTACCTTCTTTGGAGGAGGGGTGTATTTTTATGAAGCATGCTTTACAGATAGAAAGACCTCTTATAAAATTGTGTAGTGAAATATGCATGATTGCACCTACTTATATAATAATAATAATAATTTTATTCTTATATACCGCCAAAGCCGTAGTAGTTCGAGGCGGTTTATAATAAGAGACTTTTCCCTCCTGAATTCCCCTATTATTGCATACATGTCAAAGGGAATGGTTTCTGGTCTTTAAACAAAATGTAACAGACAAACGGAACCTGAGTAAAGTCAAAATATGTTTTTTAAAATTATTACTTCATTTTGTAACGACTGCAGTGTGGATGTTGTCCTCTGGAAACTTTTTGATGCAGCTGCTTTAGATATAAAAGCTGCTTTGGTGGTGTCCTTTGTCACACCCGCCTGTCTCTCTCGACTGCGCAGGCTGGGAAGTGAGACTGTGGATCCTCCTCCTCAGCTTTTTTTGGCTGGGTCAGATTATGTTTCTGACACATTGTATGACCTTATGCGGATTTTGGCAAAGGTGTCGGCATGCTCCAATTCCGCCCGCAGGATGCTCTGGATCAGACAATGGGCTGGTGATTCTACTTCCAAGGCTACTGTGAATAGACTTCCCTTTAAGGGGCAGTTAATGTTTGGCAAGGGGCTCGATGACCTCATAAATTCTGTAGTGGACTGTCACCCTTAAGTCCCTGCCTGACAGAAGACTCAGGACTTCTAGAGTTTCTGGTCGCTCTTAAGTTTTGTGGCTCCAGGCGATCCCGACTGTACGCGAATGCCATTGTCGCAGAGATTTTCCCAGGGCTCCTGGCCCAGGTATGCCGGCTACAGGCAGTCCTGCACCCTCTGCCAAAAAAGTTCAATGACACTAGGCTGAGGGATGTCCCTCTTCAGATAAGGGGCAGACAGCGTTCCTGTCCGCTTGGGTTTGCATTTCATCCGACCAGTGGGCTTGGACATTATTCAGTCAGGCTACAAGCTGGAATTTGCCTGATCTCTGATGGATTAGTTTGTAGACTCTCTAGTGGGGCGGCTAGACCAGGTGCTCAAGGTTCAAGCCACTGTTCAACGCTTTTTGGATATTTAAGCTATAGAGCCGGTGCCACCCAAACTCTCGGGCTCAGGCAGATACTCTTTATACTTTATTGTGCCAAAGAAAGGCTCCGAAGATTGGATGCCTATTCTGGATCTTCAGCACGTAAATGCAGCTCTCAAGGTTCCCTGCTTTTGCATGGAGACAGTGCAATCAGGAGAGTTTGCTGCCTCTCTGGATATCATGGAAGCCTACTTGCACATTCTGATTTTTCCAGCCCACTGCAAATTCTTGCAGTTTCATGTCCTGGAACAGCATTACCAGCTCTCAGCTCTGCCCTTTGGGCTGGCAACGGCTCCCTGTACCTTCACCAAGGTTGTAGCACCTTACCTGCAAAACATGGGTCTGCAGGTTCACCCTTACTTAGATGACTGGCTGATTAGGGCACCCTAATTGGACGAAGGTTTGCACATGGTGGCTTAGGTGATCCAGGTGCTGGAGGACCTGGGATGGATCATGAGCATTCTGACTCCCATACAGTTTCTGGAATATCTGGGAGTTCTTTTTGACACGGCCATAGGCCATGTCTATCTTCCAGAGGTGTGCAGACTGACTGTATGCCCAGATTTCTTCCCTTCTGGAGCTGCTGACTCCTTCGGAGTGGGCCTATCTTCAGATTCTGGGGTCCATGTATGTACTATAGATGTAGTGCCATTTACGAGGGTGCACATTCATCCTCTCCAGCATGCCCTGCTCTCTTGCTGGTCTTCCCTGGACTCTGGAGGCTTGAGCCAGCATGAATTGGTGGCTTCTCCCACAGTTGCTCTGCAGGGTGCTGCAGATTACCTCCTGGATAATGGTGATGAAAGATGTCAGCCTTTGGTGCTGGGGAGCCCACTGTAATCGTCCCATCCAGTGGTATTGGTCACCCTCTCAGAGGAAATGGTCAATCAACCGGTTGGAGCTGACAGCCATGGCTCTGATGAGATTACAGAAGACTCTGAAGGGCTAAGTGGTCAGTAGCCTATGTCAATCGCTAGGGTGGGACCAAGAGCACCCCCCCCCCTCTTTCCCCCCGGCTCAGGAAGCCTGCCTTCTGTTTCTATGGGCAGAATGTCATCTCCAAGTACTAGCAGCAGTGCATGTGGTGTTCAAGCCGACTTTCTCAGCAGACAGACTCTGGATCCAGGCAAATGGACCCTGTCCTCAGTGGCATTCCAAGCCATAATGCGGTGCTGGGACTGACCCCACTTTGACCTCATGGCCATGGTGAAGAACAAGAAAGTGGATCATTTCTTCAGTTGCAGATCCAAGCCCAGAAGTGAGGGTCTTGTTGTTCTATTTCAGCCTTGGCCTCAGGAGATTTTCCTGTATGTCTTTCCACTGGTCCATGATAGGCCAAGTTGTTCAGTGGATTGCAGTTCATTTGGGCCAAGTCATTCTGGTGGCTCCAGATTGGCCTCACAGACTGTGGTACGCAGATCTGATACATCTTCGGCTGTGTGCCCATCCAGCCCTTATGCAGGGTCTGGTATGTATGAAGAACACAAGTCGCTTTGCTCTTATGACATGGCTAGTCTACTGTGGTTGTTGACATTCTTCTCAAGTCTAAGAAGTTGTCCACAGTTTCTGTTTACGCTAAAGCATTGAAGGCTTTTCAACACTGGTGCGCTCAGGACCAGGTGGACCCTTATTTGGCTCCGATCTCAGTGATTCTTGCTTTTCTGCAAGCTTGATTTGATAAAGGTCTCACTGTAGCATCTTTTTGAGTCCAGGTAGCTGGGCTCTCTTGTTTTAGAGCTCGGGATCAAAGTTCCTCTTTGGCATCTCCTCGTGACGTCACCAGATTTTTTAAAGGGGCTCTTTGTATCAGACCACCTGTCAAGCAACCATTCCCTGCCTGGGACCTCAACCTGGTGCTGTCTAGCCTTACCAAGGCTCCCTTTGAGCCCCTTCGGGATGCTTCCCTATTGGACTTGATGATCAAGACTCTGTGTCTGGTTGCTATTACCTCAGCGCGACGAGTCTTTGAACTCTAGGCTTTTTCTTGTAGGGAACTATTATTCCACATCTCAGAGACTGGGATTTCCCTGCGTATGGTTCCCTCCTGCTGAAAGTGGTTTTGGCTTTCCATGTTAATCTGGAAGTGAGTTTGTCTGCTTTTCAGCCTACTGGTTCCAAGACACAAGATCACCTTTTGAAGAAACTGGTTATGTGCAGCATGCTTCTTCACTATTTGGTGGTCACTAATGAATTTTGTCTCTCTGACCATCTGTTTGTGCTGACTCATTCTATTAAGTGGGGCGCTCCCGCTTCCAAGGCCATGATTTCCATATGGATCCATAGGGCCATTTCATTAGCCTATATTCTTTCCGGAACATAGTCTTCTGTTTCCATCAAGGCGCATTCTACCAGGAGTGCGGCTTCTTCATGAGCCGAAGCTAGAGCTGTCTCCCCTGAGGAGATCTTCATAACGGCAACATGGTCCTCTCTACACATGTTTGCCAAGTTTTACAGAGTGGATGTGGCGGCAAGATAGGACTCTGCCTTTGAGTCCTCTGTCCTACAGTTCAGTGTAGCAAGCCCACTCTAGCTTTCAAGGGACTGCTTTTATACATCCCAACTATTTAGAATGTCTTACCTATTCCACTGGAAAAAGAGATTATGTACTTACCCTGGTAAACTCTTTTCCAGTAAATAGGTGAGCCATTCTAGACTCCGGCCCGTCCTTCCTGTGCCTGCCTACTGTCTTAGTCTGTTTATGCTTTCCAAGTTGTTTCTTGGATGCCTGTCAAACCTTGGGAACTGGGAAGAATGCTGTGTATATGTTACTTTTCCTGCGGGAGTAGTTTCTGAGCTCATTTGAAGCCTTGGTTGACTGTTTGCAGTTTATATTCTAATCTTCATTCTTGAGCAGAACGGTTGTTGCTGAACTTGATTACCATGGGTGTCTCTACTTCATGTTGATTTGGTGGCTTTTAGTGCTTGGATACTAACTGTAGGAGGAGCTAGAGAGCACACTGAAGTACAACAGAGGCTCAGAGAAAAAATCCAGAGTGGATTCCTTTTGCAGATGGCATGCGGCCATGGAGATACTACCCATCTGTCTAGAATGTTTAACCTATCTACTGGAAAAGAGCTTACCAGAGTAAGTACATAATCTCTTTTTAGGTGCCAGTAGGCATAAACTGCTAGATTCTCTATATGGCGCCGATATTGGCAGCCACCAATCACTTATCAATCGCACAACGGCGCCATATACAGAATCACGCCTCCAGGAACGATAAGTGCTGGAAATGTAGGCCAGGGTTTTCTAGGCCTACATTTCTGGTGTCTGTTTTTGTCGTAAATTGCACCTACATAGGTGCTTTAGGCTGCCTAACGCCACTTCCAGTGTTAGTCTCACCCATGTTGGCGTTAGGCGACCTAAAGTGCCTATGGATGCGTGATTCTGGTGTCTTTTATTTAGGCACTGGTAGATACTTTAACGTTGCGGTTTGTGGCCGTTTTAAATGGCATTTAATTAGGCGTCAGTAGAATTTTCCCCAAAATTCTTAGGCACACTGCCATTTAGACCCATACTGACTTGTACATCCTCCCCATTCAGCAGAAACAGGAAGCCATATGTTTCTCTAAACAAGTAGCCAAAAAATAAAGGCAAAAGAGACTGCATTTAAGAAAACCAGAAGGCAACAAGAGGATCATGGAAAAGATTACTGGATTTAACTCAAAGAAATGAAGAAGGAAATATAGCTAGCGAAAGCGCAGATCTAATCTAATCTAATCTAATCTTCGATTTATATACCGGGTCATCTCCCAGCGGCACTCGACTTGGTTTACAAGTAATTAAAGATCTGCAAAAAAAGCGATCAGGAGCATAAGAGAAAATAAGTGTTGTAGAGCAATCAATTCATTGAATCTTTAGGTAAATTGTTCAAGTATTTTGTAAATAATAAAATTTTTAGGACTTTACAAAATTGTTATAACTGACCTATCAATCTGACAGAGTCAGGAAGCCAATTCCACATATCTACCAGTTTATAAGCGAAAGATTGACAGTTTCCCAGCCAATTTAATTCCTCTGAAGGAAGGGAACAGTTGTTTATATCTCTGTGTATTCCTTGAATGGCAAGATCTAAGGGTATTCAAGTTTCAAGTTTATTTAAATTTTGTTATCCCGCCTTTTCAAAGTTTTAAAGCGGCTAACATTCATAAAACATTTGAGTGGGGTAAAGACAATTAAGACAGAATAATAAAAAGATATCAAATATTAAAATGACATCATTAAAAAAAAAAAAAAAAAACCCACAACAAAAACAGGATGGGCTGGGGAGGGCTTCAATGGCTGGGAGGGTGTAGATGGGCTGGAGTAAGTCTTAACAGAGATTTCGGCAGTTGGAACCCAAGCACAGTACCGGGTAAAGCTGTGGATTCTTGCCCAGAAATAGCTAAGAAGAAAAAATAAAAAAATTTAAATTGAATCAGGTTGGGCATACTGAATGGACCATTCGGGTCTATCTGCCGTCATCTACTATGTTACTATGTAATGACAACAACAACTAAGCATTAAAACAGACTACTGTACTGGCACAAAAAGGAGGGGGAAGAACTACAATATAGCAGAAAGGCTGGTTAGAAGAAAATTCTACTATTTGGTTAAAAGAGAACATCCTTAAAAGGACGGTTGCGCTGCAAAAGCATCTTCAGTATAAAGGGACAAAATGACCAAATATTCCATAGAGAAGCTTAAAAATGACGCAGGCACATTTAAACTGGATCCTAAAATGGATAGGAAGCCAATGAAGCAGATGGAAGAAAAATGGCTAAAGATGTAAAGAGAAATGACAACACCTTTTTCAGATATATTGGAGAAAGGAGAAAAGGAATGGCATTATAAGATTAAAAGGTGCTGAGAACAGCTATGTAGAAAGTGAAGAGGATAAAGCGAATGTGCCAAACAAATACTACATATTCTCATTACATACCCAGAATGTGGCACACAATCCCCCCATCCATTAGATCACTAGACAGTCTTTGGAAATTCAAAAAAGCTGTGAAAATATTCCTCTTTACAAACCCAGCTCCTTGAAGACACACGTCTACACCCCGGACAGATGGAACCCCAAAGACACTACCTAATATACCACACGGAATCTCGCTAAAACTCACATGCCACTGCAAATATAAACTGAATTACTACCACATTCTCTGACAACAAAGATGCACCCACCTGCAAAGAAAAGCTACTTCACTCCTAGTATATCTACACTGAAAATGCTGCAATTTAAACCACCCTATGTCCATCAATCTGTATTTGTAAGTCTGCATGTTATGTCTATCCTACAATAGTGATTCCCAAACCAGTTAGATTTTCAGGATATCCAAAATGAATATTCATGAGATTGACATATAATGCTTCCTTAGTATGCAAATTTATCTCATGGAATCACTGTCCTAGGAGAATAAAGCCTCACCAGCCGATTTCATTTGAGTAAAAGTATATTCACATACTTTTATCCTCATCCAGAGCTGGGCAGTTTTCAAAATAACACATTACCCATGCAAATCTTTATTATTGCCTCTTGTCAGTTTTGAAAAGCTGAATGGTATCCAGTGGCCTTTTTCCCTGCCTTGATTATTCATATATTTACTCTCTCTTATGCTTTAAAATAGTACATGTCTACATATTAGGACAATTTGTCTACAAGTCTGCCATTTTCCCTACCTATAATATTCTTGTACTTTTCCTTGCCCTTCATCTTTTGCCCTGTGTTACCTATCTCCCAACTGACAGTTATACAAGTTGACCACCATCTCCTGGAGGTCATGCTTTTTTTCTCTTTTGCAATTAACCAGTGTAGCCAAACTGTGCTCAGTCACTTCCTCCCAACTTTATCTTAAACACCACCAAGCCCTGCTGCTGCTCCATGCTAGTTGGCCTTTGCCATCACTTTCTGTAGTTCAGTGCAAATTGACTTTGTTAGCTGCTCCTTTTTGCCCTTGTGAGAAATTCAGGGATTTTCCCTCACTGAAGCTGTAGTTATACCCCTGGTCAGCAGGGACAGTAGACAAATCTGTAGAAACCACTTGTCTCAGAATGCACCCAGAATACAACATGGCCCAGAAAGGTCAGGCCAAGTGAAGCCTCTTCCAACACAACTGGCCCGACCCTTGTGGGGCCAGGGACAGGACACGGACTCTCCCATTTGTTTTGCATGCGGAGCCCACATGGCAAAAGATTGTTCAGGGGTCGATGAAGATGCAGTGGAGGTGAATATGGCAACTCCTCATTCTTGTAATGTTGTGGAGACCTTCCCACCCAAAGATAGAAACCACCTGATAGAAGTTGAGCTAAATGGGAATTGTTACCCAGTGCTGGACTCTGGCAGTGCCAAGATGCTTGTCCTCAGAGAAACCATAGACTGATCACAAATAAATTATGACTGGCCCATATTGCTATCATGTGCACACAGGGAATACAGACAGTATCCTACAGCCCAGTTGACCCTCTAGACTCCAATTGGGGATGTTCAGCTTGAAACAGCGGTTTTCTCATGGCTGCCTTACCCAGTTGTTGTGGGCCAGGACTTTCCAAAGCTTTAAGCCATCTGGACTTGACAACATACAGCTTACCCAGGGACCCCGGAGGTCGCAAAATTAAAGACTTGCCTGCAGCGGACAGAAGAGGTTACCCAACTGCAAGGGTATCTGGAATCCTCCAATTCTCCAAGGCACTGCAAGAGCTAGCAGGAGAGCTCCGGAAGGAAGTGGAAAGAGCACAGGAACTTAACCGGATTACGGAGGAGCACTGAGAGACTGCTATGCAAGAACAGTGTGAATGGCTAGAATAAATGGTAGAGAAGATGGAGAAAAAGCTGATGGCCATGGCAATAGCAACAAACGGTCCAGGCATCAACGAACCAAGTTGTCATGATGGTTCAGTCCTAGAGGGGGTGCCAGTGAGACTCATTGAGAATGGACAAGAGGATCCAATGCTAAGTCCCCAGAGAGACCGTGAATCCTCATCTTCTCTGAGGACTCATCTGTCAAGAATATGTGCAAATCCCTTATTTAAGAGTTGCTAGGCCATTGAGGGGTGTTTAGAGTGTGATAAAGACTGAATCCCTTAATAGTGGGACTTGATAATACACATGATAATAAGAGACTCAATTTGTAGAAAGATTAAAGTCCTTGTGGGGAAGTAAGAGTTTACTTTGATCCCCTGAGCTGAGAAGGAACCAGACTCAGCTGTATTCAAATAAAAGTTTTGTTGCACCTTTTAAAGTGGTTTGTGTGAATGTGCACAGGGTTCCAGGAAAACCCAGACTGGACTCTGCCACAGCCCTTTCTGTGTGAATTGTTTTTAAATATGAAAATTCATATGCATAATCATTATCACCTTTTGTCCCCTTTTACCCTACCTTCCTCCATTTTGTTTTGTTATCTCTCCAGCTCATCTGCCTTTAATATTTTTCTCTATAAATATTCTTTCTTTCTGTAATTCAGGTAGTTAAAACAATGGACACGTCAAAGAGGGATCAGCAGTTTGTTTCAACAAACTCCTTGTTAAAAGAAGTGAGTATTGATTCTCTAATGTTATCTGTAGGTAAAAGCAGCCTAGGAAATGTAGTCTCTTTGCTGAGCTAGCCATCTTGCCTGCCTGGCTCTGTTTTTATTTTTTATCTTTTGTCCTCCAGAACAGAACAGCCTCTTGGTGCGTCTTTCCTGTAAATATTCTTTCCTTTTTGTACCTTAGGTAATTAACTCTATTGAAAAGATAATGGAGAGGAGTTCCATGTCTGCACACTCCTTGATGAAGGAGGTGAGTGGCAGCTGCCTAATATCATATTAGCAGAAAAAAATGGTCTTAAATGACAGAAAACCTAGGTAGTGAGGTACACACTCCATTGCTTAGTCACTCATCTCCCTTTCTCCTATGCACATCCCCAAATAGATGGTAGCACATAAGACCCTATCTAGAGGGTGGTGGACTGGAAAGCAGAGTGTGTGTTCATGACTGGATGTGTAAGTGTACATGGGTATACAGTTTGGGATGTGTGTATGTTTTTGACTGGGGGTATACTGTATATGCATATGCGGCTAGAGTGGATGGGGGGAGGGTCAAAGTATGTGTGTGAGTGGTTTGAGGTATCTCTTTGTATGTGTGGCTGGATACAGAGTTGCCTACCTCCTTGATTCTGCCTCCCACCTTTTCTCTCGGTGCTAGGCTAGATGGATGCCTCACTAGCTTTTCTGCCTATGCTTGCAGGGGCCCAGTCTCCCTCACAGTACTCAGACCTAGGGCTACCAGATGTCCGGGTTTCCCCGGACATGTCCTCTCTTTGAGGACTCTATTGGGAGTCCAGGAGGCTTTTTTATTTTACAGCTTTTGTCCAGGGAAACCAGACATCTAATAACCCTACAGCAGCTTGTGCACCTATCTGGAGTCCTTCCCTCCCCCCAACCCGTGGGATCCGGTACTTGTTTACCCAGTGCTCCTGTAACTCTTCGGGCCATCAGTAGTGTGACTGAAGCTCTGGTCAGTAGCAACCCTGAAGCTGCTCCTCTGCTTCCTGTCCCCGCATAGGTGGAAAGCAGTAGCAGAAAGAAAGCTTCTGGGTCGTCAAAGGCAGCATGTTTACTTTAGTCATGCTGCCAATGGCCCGAAAAGTTACAGCAGCATCGGGTGAGCAAACACTGGATCCAGGTGTGTGTGTGTGGTGGGGGGGGGGGGGGGGAGATAGCATTGTAAGGGCAAGAGATATGCTGGACCACAAGGATGAGGGAAAAAAGGGTTAAGAAAGATGCCAGACCTCCAAGGAAGGGACAGATAAAGATACCAGACCACAGGAGGGGGGAAAGGGAAGGAGAGAGATGTTAGACCACTGGATGGGGAGGGGGGGGAGAGAAGAGAGAGATGTCAGACCAGGGAAAGGAAGGAGGAGGAAGGGATTCCAGACTAAGGCGGGGGAGGGGACGGGAAAGACAGAGATGCCAGACCACAAACCTGGGAAGGAGTGAAAGGAAGGAGAGAAATGCCAGACTGTGGGAAGGAGAGGATAAAGATCCCAGACCATAGGAGGGGAAAAGAGAAGGAGGAGATGGTACATAGGGATAGAGGGGAAGGGGAGAGAGAGGGAGGACATAATAAACAGGGATGGGAGGGATGGGGAAGGGAAGAGAGATGGAAGAAATGTTGTTTATGGATAGATGGGAATAGAGGACTTTGGTAGACTGGGCATCAAAATGGTAGATGATGCTTAATGTGAGCAAGTGCAAAGTGATGCATGTGGGATGTAGGAACCCAAACTATAGCTGGGTGCTGGTTGTGTTTTTCACCTCCCTCCCTCTTCTGAGTTCGCATCTTTCAGTCTGCGGGCATGGGGGACAGTCAGGCTCCATGTTTGACCGGCAGCCCAAAGATAAACATTGTGGAGGCATTCCCAGATTGCGGTAGTGATTCTTTCCTATCCAAATCCGAAGGTTGCCACATGTTCCCCTGTTTATGCTGACACATTCCTGTAAGCAGGGCACTTCTGCTTCCAAGGCCACGATTTCCAGATGGATATGTAAAGCCATTTCATCAGCCTACATTGTTTTTTGAAATCAGTCTACTATTTCTTTCTAGGTGCATTCTACCAGTAAGGCCTCTTCTTGGGTCAAAGCTAGGGCAGTCTCCCAATAGGAGACTGGCAGAACAGCTTCCTGGTCCAGTCTGAATAACTTTGCCAAATTTTACAGAGTCTATGTGGCAGCACAACAAGACTCTGCATTTGGATCTTTGGTCTTGGGGGCCAGTGCAGTCAGCCCGCCCTAGGTTCTGGGACTGCTTTGGTACAACCCGCTTGTCTAGAATGACTCACCTATTTCACTGGGAAAAGAGATTATGTCCTTACCTGATAATTCTTTTCCAGTACATAAGTGAATCATTTCAGACTCCTGCCCTGTCCTTCCTGCGCCTGCATTCCTGCTATATCATTCTGTTTATGCCTCTCCAAGTTCATTCTTGGATGCAAGTCAGCCCTTTGGGGCTTTGAAGATATCTGTATAATATATTTGTGTGCAGGGGTACTATCTGGGATCCTTTGATACTTTGTTCACAGTTTCAGTGTTTGTGTTCCTATGTTACTTTGTTTGAGCAGACATGTTGATACTTGGGAAATTTCCGTGAGTGTTCCTACTTTATCTGTAGTCAATGGAGCTCTTTATGCTTGGGTACTAACTGCAGGTGGCAGTGGAGAGTCAGAGAAAAAAATCCAGAGTGGATTCCTTCTGCAGATGGCTTGTGGCCATAGGGAGAGAACCCACTTATCTAGAATGACTCATCTATCTACTGGAAAATATATTATCAAGGTAAGAATAGGCTAAGCACATCAGCAATTATAAATCCCCAGAGACTGCACAAATTTCAAATAGTAGAGAATCAAGACCTCAGATATCTTGCTGTAATCAGTCTCAACTACTTATACATATTAGTGGGGAGAGGGATTGAGACTTGTATACCGCCTTTTTGTAGTTTTACAACCACACTGAAAGCAGTTTATATACAAGTGCTTCAATCATTTTCCCTATCTGTCCCAGTGGGCTCACAATCTATCTAATGAACCTGGAGCAGTGGAGGATTAAGTGACTTGCCCAGGGTCACAAGGAGCAGTGTGGGGTTTTTACAGAATGACACAGTGACAGAATTTGTCACTGTCCCCGTGGAAAACCACAGGAAACCATCCCATGTCATTCTGTAGTGTCTATCTCAACCTCAGTCCTTCTAAACCAGAATTCTTCAATACAAGGCTTGAGAGTTAGTGGTTGGGCCCATTCATATTCTTCCCTCTCCTTAAAGAAAGACATGGGGATGCTGAGGGTGTAGCTCTAACCACTATGCCACATTCTCCTATTAAGGAGTTCACTCTAGCCATTGGTCAAAAAAACATTTTACATAAAGCATTCGTAAAGCAGTCTCAGGACAAATTGCAAAACTGTTCTCATAGATTTAATCTTAATTTCATAAGGAGTTCACAAATCTCTCCATCAACAATCTTTACTTATAAGGTTCTTTAAATTCTTCAAGAGTTTTTTTTTTTTAATGTTTGAGCTGTGCAGTGCAATCTCTTGAAGAATTTGAAGAACCTTATGATAGTAGAGCTTATTGATGAATAGCTGATGTCACAGTTCTTGATAAAGCTAGATGTGAAACAGGGCTGCTGTTGGGCATTTTTTGGAAATGCAAGATGAAGAATACAGCTGGACTTGCTTTTTATTTAAGTGCTGGTGTTTTGGAGGGACTTTACCCCTTAAACTAAGTACTAAGGTTTTGTGCACTCCTTATGAAGTTGGGATTGTATCTTTGAGAACTATGCTTTACTACACATTTTTGCAATTTGTTCTGAGACTACAGCAGAATTATGTACATTGGAGTTCTTTTGACCAATGACTAGAGTAAACTCCTTAATATGTATAAGTAGTCTTATGAAGTTGAGAGATTGGAACAAGGTTTCTGAGATCTCCTTCCTTCACTATTTAAAATTTGTGCAGTCTCTGGGTATTTATAATTTCTAATGTGCTTAGTCTGTTTTCTCATTATATACTATATATTTAAGAACATAAGAACATAAGCGTTGCCTCTGCCGGGTCAGACCAGGGGTCCATCGTGCCCGGCAGTCCGCTCCCGCGGCGGCCCCCCAGGTCCATGACCTGAAAGTGTTCCCTACCTTACCTAAAATATCCATACCCTATTCGCTCAATGTCCTGTAAGGTAAACCTCTATCTGTACCCTGTTATCCCCTTCGCTTCCAGGAAGTCATCCAGTCCCTTTTTGAACCCCAGAATTGTACTCTGTCCTATCACCTCTCCGGGAAGCGCGTTCCAGGTGTCCACCACCCTCTGAGTGAAGAAGAACCTCCTTGCATTCGTTATGAATCTGTCTCCTCTCAGTTTTTCTGAATGACCTCTTGTTTTAGTTGTCCCTGCTAGTCTAAAGAATCTGTCCCTCTCCACCTTCTCTATGCCTTTCATGATTTTATAAGTCTCTATCATGTCCCCTCTCAGTCTCCGCTTCTCCAGGGTAAAGAGACCCAGCCTGTCCAACCGTTCGGCATATGAAAGGTTCTCCATACCCTTTATCATCCTCGTTGCCCTCCTCTGGACCCTCTCGAGTATTGCCATGTCCTTCTTGAGGTATGGCGACCAGTATTGGACGCAGTATTCCAGATGTGGGCGCACCATTGCTCGATACAGTGGCAGGATAACTTCTTTTGTTCTGGTAGTGATACCTTTTTTGATAATGCCCAACATTCTGTTCGCTTTTTTTGAGGCCGCTGCACATTGTGCCGCCTGCTTCATTGTGTTATCCACCAATACCCCCAGATCTTTTCTTGGCTGCTTTCCCCGAGTACCCTCCCTCCCATCGTATAGCTGTACATGGAGTTCCCCTTCCCTATGTGCAAGACCTTACATTTCCCCACATTGAAGCTCATCTGCCATTTTTTTGCCCACTCACTCAGTTTGTTCAGGTCGCTCTGCAGTTCTTTGCATTCCTCAACAGTTCTGGCCCTGCTGGAGAGTTTTGTGTCATCCGCGAACTTGATAACTTCGCACTTTGTCCCCGTTTCTAGATCATTAATAAATATATTGAACAGCAATGGTCCCAGCACTGACCCTTGCGGAACACCACTTGTGACCCCTATCCAGTCAGAGTAGTGCCCCTTTACTCCTACCCTCTGTTTCCTGTCCGCCAGCCAATTTTTGATCCATCTGTACACGTTCCCTTCCACCCCGTGACTCCACAGTTTCTTAATTATTTAATTAATTATTTTTGAGTTGTGTAATATTATTGAAACATAAGAATAAGCCATACTGGGACAGACCTTCTTCCAACAATGGCTAATCCAGGTCACAAGTACCTGGCAGAATCCCAAATAGTAGTAAAATTCAATGCTACTAATCCCAGGGCAAGCGGTGGCTTTCCCCATGTCTATCTCAATAGCAGACTATGGACTTTTCCTCCAGGAACTTTTCCAAATCTTTCTAAACCCAGATATGCTAATTGCTATAAGCACATGCTCTTGTAAAGAGTTCCAGAGGTTAACTATTTGTTGAGTGAAAAAATATTTCTTCTTATTTCTTAGAAAAGTATTACCATGTAACTTCATTGAGTGGTCCATAGTTTTTTCAGAGTAAAATATCAATTCATTTTTACCTGTTCTTTAGGGATATACACTGAATTTGCAGAACTCATTTCTCATGCCTTTATGGTGCCCTCTGTGGCTCTGTAGCCAAAAAAAGGTGATACAACTCACCTTCCAGAGACTCTGGCAGCTGGAGACAATTGAGCCAGTTCCCTAGAAGGAAGAAGTCCTAGGACACTATTCTATCTACTTTCTGGGGTGTGTGCTTTGACATCAAACCGGGAATGCTATTTCTCTTGGAGGATCGCATGTACCAGCTGAAGTCACAGAAGCAGGCCCTGTGTGCCGGAGTCCCCTGAGCTTAGGATTACCTGCAGCCCATTGGTTCCATGTCAGTAACCCTGGAAGTGGTGCCTTAGGTAAGGGCACAATTCACATTCTTCAGCGGCCTTTGTTCTTATGCTGAGCACTTTGGTCCCAGAACTTAGAGAAACAGCTTCCTCTCGAGAACCCTGCACCACAGCTTGTCCTGGTGGGGCAACACTTATCACCTTCTCAAGGGGGGTCCCACTAGATCTACCCAAATGAATAGTGGTGACCACCAATGTGAGTCCCCAAGGGTGGGAAGTCCACTACCCCTGGGGAGGGTTGTTACAAGGATAGTGGTCCCATATAAAAGCAAACTGGTTTATCAGTTGCTTAGAAGCAATAGCCATCTACTTGTTACTCCAGGAATTTCTTCCCATTTCAAGGAAAGGAAGTGTTTGTTTTGCTATGAAACTACTATAATAGCATTAATCATCAAGCAAGGAGGGTCTCAAAGTGCAGTAGTAGCCCTAGAAGCTGCATGGTTTTGCGTCTAGATTGAGATTCATCTTGATGCTCTGTCAGTGATCCAGTTAAGGGATCAGAAAACGTCTAGGTGGACTTATTAAGCAGACAGACATTGGATCTGGGGAGTGGGAGTTAGCCCTTCAGCTTTCAGTTGTTGGTTCTCCATATTTCAGTCTGATGGCAACACTTCAGAATTCCACATATCCATGATTTTTCTGCTGCAGGAGGGAATACAAATCAGAGGAGATCAACATGCTGGTGCAGGCCTGGCTGCAGCTGGATCTCTTTTTTTTGTCTTGAGGGGCCCTACCTTAGGAGAAAGGGGTTGTCAGCCTTGCTTATTTCCACTCTTACTAGAACATGGAAGTCATCCCCCTTCCTAGTGTATGTTCAGGTCTGGTGAGTTTCCAAGTACTGGTCCTTGAAGAGCTTTGGAGGACACAAATCTCTGATATTCTTAGGTTTCTGCAGAAGGGCATGGAGCAGAGTTTGGCTTTCAGCTTCTTCAATTCCAAGTGGACTGTACTCGTGTTTCAAGTCAAGCTCTTTGGGAAGGGGGGGAGGTTCTCTGGGGTCATGTCCCACAGCCTGATGTCCTGCATTTCTTGCATGAGGTGAAACAGATTGTCATACACATACACACACCATTGTGCAACCTGCCCTTTCTCAGTGAGTTCTCAGTTTGATCCTCAAAGTCCTGCAGGTTTCCCCTTTGAACAGCTGTGTGCCACATCTTGTTGAGCAGACTAGATGGACTCTGGATTTCTTTATCTGTTGCCATCTACTATGTTACTATGAAGGATCTCACCTTGAAAATGGTGTTTTTGGTAGCTATTTCATCAGCCAGAAGGATGACTGAATTGTAGGCCTAGCCCTGTAGGGACTCTTACTTATTCTTTTTCAGATGAAGCAGTCTCACTTCAGACAGTATCATTTCCCAAGACAGTCTCTTCATTCCATATGAATCGGGTAGTTATCCAGACCTCAGACATCCAGGTTTAGCTGAGAAGCTTCATAAGCTGGATGTCAAGAGTCTCTTGCCCCATTCTTTCTGCTTGCCTGTAGCATGAAGCCTCCCTCCAAGTTCTTAATATCACACTGGATTAAAGTGGTATATTTAATCCACAGGAAAGTGGAACTGGAGGGTCTTTATCCTTATTGAAAGCTTCTATACTGCTACTAATGACTGGGGAGTCAATTCAGAGTGGTTTTCAGATGGTTTCCACTTTGTGATCGGCGTCCTAGCTGCTTAGCTAGGATACAGCATGAATTCTAGAGGTTTAATGCATTATTGCACTATTATACTCGTGAGATTCAAATTTTACATATAACTGCACTATTATGTGTATGAGTTTCAAGTTTTATAGTTAACCATTCTAAGTACATAAGAATTGCCGCTGCTGTGTCAGATCAGTGGTCCATCGTGCCCAGCAGTCTGCTCACACAACGGCCCTTTGGTCAAAAAACAGTGCTCTAAATGAGTCCAGCCTCACCTGCGTACGTTCCGGTTTAGCAGGAACTTGTCCAACTTTGTCTTGAATCCCTGGAGGGTGTTTTCCCCTATAACATACTCTGCAAGAGCGTTCCTGTATTCTACCACTCTCTGAGTGAAGAAGAACTTTTTTTACGTTTGTACGGAATCTATCCCCTTTTAACTTTAGAGAGTGCCCTCTCGTTCTCCCTATCTTGGAGAGGATGAACAACTTGTCTTTATCTACTAAGTCTATTTCCTTCAGTATTTTGCATGTTTCGATCATGTCCCCTCTCATTCTCCTCTTTTCTAGGGAGAAGAGGCCCAGTTTCTCCAATCTCTCACTGTACGACAACTCCTCCAGCCCCTTAACCATTTTAGTCGCTCTCCTCTGGACCCTTTCGAGTAGTACTGTGTCCTTCTTCATGCATGACGACCAGTGCTGGAAGCAGTACTCCAGGTGAGGACGCACCATGGCTCAGTACAGCGGCATGATGACCTTCTCCGATATGTTCGTGATCCCCTTCTTAATCATTCCTAACATTCTGTTTGCCCTTTTGCCGCCGCTGTACATTGCGCGGACAGCTTCATCGACTTGTCAATCAGAACTCTCAAGTCTCTTTCCTGGGAGGTCTCTCCAAGTACCGCCCCGGGCATCCTGTATTCGTGCATGAGATTTTTGTTACTGACATGCATCACTTTACACTTATTCGCGTTGAACCTCATTTGCCATGTCGCTGCCCATTTCTCAAGCTTGATTATGTCATGTTGCAGATCTTCACTACTCTGAATAACTTTGTATCGTCCGCAGATTTAATCATCTCACTCGTACCAATGTCCAGATCATTTATAAAGATGTTGAAGAGCACGGGTCCAAACACTGAGCCCTGCGGCACCCCACTGGTGACGCTCTTCTAGTTTGAATATTGTCCATTTACCCCCACTCTCTGTTTCCTATCCTGCAGCCAGATTTTAATCCACGTGAGTATTTCACCCTCAATTTCATGGCTCGCAATTTTCCGAAGTAGTCATTCATGCGGAACCTTGTCAAACGCCTTCTGAAAATTCAGATATACAATGTTGACCGGGTCACCCTTGTCTATCTGCCTTGTCTATCTGCCTGTTTATCTCAAAGAAGTGCAGCAAGTTCGTCAAACAGGATCTGCCTTCCTGAAGCCGTGCTGGCTGGTCCTCATCAGATCTTGTCCATCAAGGTGATCAATGATGCGGTCCTTTATCAGCACCTCTACCATCTTTCCCAGTACCGAGGTCAGACTCACCGGTCTGTAGTTTCCCGGATCTTGGTTCGAACCTTTTTTGAAGATCGGCTTAACAGTCTTCCAAAATCTTTCCCAATTTGATCGACAGATTGGCTGTTAGTTGAAGCAGTTCAGCTATAAACCCTTTCAGTTCCTTGATGACCCTTCGATGGATGCCATCCGGTCCCGGGGATGTATCGCTCTTAAGCCTATCAATCTGCCTGCATACCTCTTCTAGACTGACCATCAACCCTGTCTGTTTCCCGTCTTCGTTTCCAGAATATAGCCTGATGGGTTCCGGTATGTTGTGTATGTCCTCTTTGGTAAATACAGACGCAATAAATGTGTTCAGTTTGTCAGTGATGGCTTTGTCCTCCTTTAGCACTCCCTTTATTCAATGGTCATCCAACGGTCCCACTGCTTCCTTTGTGGGTCGTTTCCCCTTGATAGAACGTTTTTCACCTCCTTGGCTATTTTTTCCTCGTAGTCTCTTTTGGCCCCTTTTACCACCTTATGGTACCTGCGTTGATGTTTGTGCTTATTCCAGTTTTCATCCATTTTTGATCTTTTCTATTCCTTAAATGAGGTTTTCTTGTCTCTGATCACTTCCTTCACCGCTACAGTGAGCCACGCTGGTTCTTTGTTCTTTTTCCTCTTGGATCCCTTGTTGATACACACAGTGGCGTACCTAGCATATGTGACACCCGGGGCCCATCATTTTTTGGCACCCCCCCATCTGTATGAAAAACTTGACGCTCATGGAATTCTGAGCATCAGAGCTGCTACCACCACGGCTGGCACTAAAAAACGCTCCACAGTTTTGTAAAAGGGGGGATAAAATAGAAATACATAGACAAAGGTTAAATTGAACCAGCAAGAAGCTGGACTCTGCATACAATGCAACACCACAGAAACAGTGACACATGTCTCCTAAAGCAATAAATAAATAGAAAATTTTTTTTCTACCTTTGTCTTCTCTGGTTTCTGCTTTCCTCATCTTCTTGTTACTCTCTTCCTTCCATCCACTGTCTGCCATCTCTCTGCCCCTATATGGCATCTTCTCTCCTTCTATGCCCCTTCCAGAAACTGTATGCCTCCCCCTTTCATCTCTCTTTTCACCCCCATTGGTCTGGCATTTCTCTCCTCTCCTTCCCTCTCCCACACCTCTCTTCTGCAATCCCTTTTTCCCCTCATTTTCCTTTTCAATTTATTTTCTGCATCCATCTAGATTACGTTCTTACTACCCTCTCATCAATTTCCTTTTTTACTGTCTACCTACAGCTCGCCACCTCTTTCCCTCACCTCCTCCAGTATTTCCCAAACTCAATCCTTTTCCCCCATCATGTGCCCTGCTTTTATTTATCCCCTGCTTCCATCATGTGCCCTCATTCTTTACCCCTTCCATCTAGTACCTTCTCCTTTTTCTGTCCACTTCCATTATCTGCTCCCCTCTTTCTCTCCTCCCATTTCCTTCCTGCATTTGCTCCCTTATCTCTCCCATCTGCACTTCCATCCAGCATAGGCTCCCCCTCTACCCGCCACACTACCATCCAATGTCTGCCCTTTCTCTCTCCATCCACCCCTCTTCAATCAGCATCTGCCCCCTTTCTTTCCCTCCGATCCAATTCCATCCAGTATCCTTCCCCCTTATGTCTCTCTCCCCTTTCCCTGTACATCAATTCCATCAGCACCACCTTTCTCTCCCTGCACCATTCTTTCATTCCAGCAGTCCTCCTCCTTTCTCGCGATGACTGTAGTTGCCGGCTGCCGGTCCACCCCACTCCGACGTACTAGCTCTGGAACAGAGTCGGTAGCCACGTGATGGAAGGTCCCGTGATGACTCCAGGCTTTGCTCCGGAAGAAGTAAGTTCCATCGGAGGGGGTTGACCCGGCAGACGCAGGGAGTTGCGGTAAGGACCCGCGATGACTGCGTCTGCCGGGTCCCCCCCCCCCCCCGACATAACTTACTTCTTCCGTAGCAAAGCCAGCAGACGAGTCATCGGGGGACCTTCCTGCACCTCAGCGCAGCTGCTGACTCTGCTCTAGAGCAGTGTTTTTCAACCTTTTTACACTTGTGACCAGCAGAAATAAAAGAATTATTTTGTGGACTGGCAAACTACTAAGACTGAAATTTAAAAAACACATTCCCGCCCCGTCTCCGCAAGCTCAATCCCCACAAACCATCTGATCCCATCTGCACAAGTGTCAGTTCTGATTTTATATTGAACATATTTTATTAAAGTATAAAAAGAAACAATATTCTGTACAATTGTCATTTTATAAATATAAATATACAGAGCAAGGATCAACAAAACCCCTGTTTCCCCTCCTCTTTACATATATCCCCTCTACTATCAAGAAAACTGAACAAGCCAAATTATTATAGAATGCTACACAGAAATATCATGCTAACAGAATACTGCAGTCACACATGACAGGAATAGTGTTAGGGGAGTGCAACTAGGGCAACTGCCCCCTGGTCCGAGAGAGCCCTAAGCCAGCTAGAAGATAAAGAAGCACTGCCTGTCTCTAGCAGGATATATATTTAAAATCTGATATATTCTAAAGACAAAATAGAAATAAAATGATTTTTTTCTACCTTTTGTTGTCTCTGGTTTCTGCTTTCCTCATCTTCTCATTCAATTCCTTCCATCCACTGTCTCTCTTCTCTCTGCGTCTTCCATTTGCTCTGTTACTGTGCCTCTCCTCTTCCAAATTGGTCTGGCACCCATCTTCTTCCCTCCTCTCCCCCCCCTCAATAGTCTGGCATCTCTGTCTTCTTCCCTTCCAGCATCTTCTCCCCAATCTCTGTTCCCCATTTATCTTCAGCGTCTTCTCCCTACTCTGTCATCCCCATTTCCCTTCAGCGTCTTCTCCCCACTCTCTCTGTCCCATTTCCCTTCAGCGTCCTTCTCCCCCCTCTGTCTTCCCCATTTCTCTTCAGCGTCTTCTCCCCACTCTGTCATCCCCATTTCCCTTCAGCGTCTTCTCCCCACTCTCTCTTCCCCATTTCCCTTCAGCGTCCTTCTCCCCTCTCTGTCTTCCCCATGTGCTTTCAGTGTCCTTCTCCCCCTCTGTCTTCCCCATGTCCTTTCAACGTCCTTATCCCCCTCTGTCTTCCCCATGTCCTTTCAGCTTCCTTCTCCCCACTCTGTCTTCCCCATGTGCTTTCAGCGTACCTTCTCCCCCCCTCTGTTTTACCCATTTCCCTTCGTCTTTTCCTCTCCACCCCACCTTTCCTCCCTTTCTCCATCCCTGCCCCTTACCTTTGTGGCGCTTTCATTCACCCCCTTACCTTCATGGCGCTTTGACCCCCCCCCCCCCAATAGGCCCGGTCCGACAAACCTCCCTGCCCTGTGGCTGGCGCTTGTTCAACAGCTATAGCGTTGTAATTGCATATGGCTGCCGTGAAGGTCGTCTCTGATGCAACTTCCGGTTGCATCAGAGACAACCTTTACGGCAGCCATATGCAACTACAACGCTATGGCTGCTGAAGAAGCGCCGGCCACAGGGCAGGGAGATTTATCGGACCGGGCCTGTTGAGGGGGGGGTTGAAAGCGTCACGAAGGTAAGGGGGGGGTGAAAGCGCCACAAAGGTAAGGGGGGGGGTGAAAGCACCATGAAGGTAAGGGACAGGGAGGGAGAAAGGGAGCTGATTCAACTCAGCGGTGACAGTAAGGAGGGCGGCAGTAAGGAGGGAGGGAGCGCGATAAGGACTGGGCCGGCTGTGCACCCCCCCTAAGGCTGCACCCGGGGCATCCTCTCCCCCCCCCCCCCCCGGATACGCAGTATATATAGATTTTGTGCCTTGGTAGCTGTATCCTTAAAAAGGGACCGTGCTTGCTCTAGCGTTTTTACAGTGCTTATCCTCTTCTTAATCTTCTTCCCCACCATGAGTCTCATCCCTTCGTAATTCCCTTTTCAGAAGTTCAGTGCCATGGCCGTCGTTCTGGACCGATGTTTCACCCCTGCGTCCAGGTTGACGCGGATCATAGTGTGATCACTGTTTCCCAGCATCCCTTCTACTTCCACACTTTGTGCCAGTCCTCGCCGGTCATTTAGAATTAAGTCCAGAATTGCATTTCCTGTCGTATTTTCCTTGACAAGTTGTTCCAGGAAGCAATCGCCTACAGCATCCAGGAACTTGGTCTCCCTAGCGCAGCCGGAGGTGCCTAGGTTCCAATCTATCCCCGGATAGTTGAAGTCACCCATGATAACTGCGTTGCCTCCTTTGCAGTTGCATTTAATCTCATCCGTCATTTCTCCATCAATTTCTTCGGACTGCCCTGTGTTCTAGCCATTAATGTATGACGCTCAAGTTTTGCGGTTAACCATACTATCTATGTATACTATTCTATGTATACTATATTTACAATTAATTAAATATCTTAGCACTGTTGATTACTAGTATATAATGTACATTCCTTTTGGCAAACCGGGTATCCTCAGAATACCACCCGATCAGGTAGATCAATTAGATCAGTGTGGCAGCACTCCTTATAAGTTCCCCTTTTCTTTGGTGTATCCTATTAATAACTTTTTTTGTGTGTATATAGATTAAATTTATGTAAGTTTATATAAAGTTTGTGTATCTATACTTCATTTTTCCAATTATATGAGTACTATTTAAATATTTAGTAAAGACTTAGCTTAGTCAAAATCATTGCTACACCAGTCCCCCTCCAATGTACATTGTATACTAGTAATCAACAGTGCTAAGATATTTAATTTTATTTATTGGCGTGCCTTTAGATAGTTTGATGGGTACTATATTTACACACATCCTAATAACTAGTGGACACATCCTAATAACTATATTAATAATAATTTATTCTTATATACCGCCAGACCACGAATGGTTCTAGGTGATTCACAGCAGATAAGGCTGAACATCCAGCAAATATACAGTTCAAAAAGATACATCAAGAACATAAGAACATAAGAATTGCCATCTCCGGATCAGACCCTGGGTCCATCAAGTCCGGTGATCCGCACACGCGGAGGCCCCGCCAGGTGTACCCTGTCATAGTTTTAGTCCCCATATCACTGTATGCTTCTCAAAGGAGATGTGCATCTAATTTACCCTTACCCATCAATTTCTAGAATGTACACAATACATGTTATATTTAAAAAGCATTAGGAAACTTGGGTTACAAATTTGTCAAATAGTTGTGTCTTTAATAGTTTTCAAAAAAAAAAATAATAGGATGAGACTCCTGGCATGATTTTGCCAAACCAGGCGTTCATTTTGGCTGCCTGGAAGGAGAGAGTTCTCTCGAGAAATCTCTTCAAACGACATGATTTTACAGTAGGATATGTGAATAACTGGACTATACGTGTGGGCTTATTGGAGTGATTTAAAGAGAAATGGGAAACAAGGTAACCTGGGGACATACCGAAGATTGATTTGAAGCAAATACATGCGAATTTGAATAAAACTCTAGCCTCAATCGGTGATAACTAGTGGATAATGGAGGATCATAATGCTGTTCTTTTGCTCAGATAAGTGGTTTTCTTTACTATAAGTTTCTAAATGCATATATTGTTCATTGACTGTTTGCTTTAAGTGCATCTAAGGTTTTTTTTGCCAGTGATGGATGGTTCAGAGCAATAGCTTACTCTGTTGGTTCATGGAACTTTCCTTCTTAGAGAAGTGCGTGTACATTATTATTTTTTATATTATTGGAATGAAGTTTATTATTGTAAATTCTAGTTTACAGTTAGCCATTCTAAGTATATTATATTTACTACTACTACTATCCATCCAGTCATGTCTGACCCTTGGATATTATATAGGCCAGTCCTCACTGTGCTTACCTGTTTTCCACAGTTTCTCTCAATTGTTTGATGTTCATTCCCGTGTCATTCTTGATGGTATCCAGCCAACGGGCCTTGGTCTCCCCTGCTTCCTTTTACTGTTGACCATTCCAAGTAGCATCTCCTTTTCTAATAAATTCACCCTCATCACATGTCCAAAATGGCCAGGCACTGTTGAACTCATTGAGTTATGTTGGCAGTTGTCTGAAGTTCCCATTAAGTTAACCCTTACTTCTGTAATTTTAGTTTTTTGAACAACTTTTTTTAATAGCTTGAAGTAAACACTCACAGTTTGATTTCAAGGCAGTCTAATTTTGTTTACAGAATCTTCTCACTCAAACAGCACATCCTTTCCAAAGGGAAGCTGGGAATGTGTCCACACACCTTGTGGGGAATAGCACTGTGCTCCAGACTTAGATACTGAACCTAAGCTGTATTAGGCTTTCAGAAATAAAGGGTGAAAACCTGGTGCGAGGACAATGTTAGATCCAAGTTTTCATGCAGCTATGTGGTCTCACAAAATGGATACTATTCTCTCCCAGAACTGAAGAAGTACGGGCTAAAGCTCTCTGGTTGCAGCTTGGTTCTCTAGGAGAAAAAAAAGCATTCTGGGGATTTGAGTCCTCAGAATACACACTGATTACACATCTTAAAACAAACACTCATAGCTTGTTTTATACAAGAAACTGAAAAACTGCCCACATGAAATGGGAGCAGAACATACACCATCCTAAATAGGTTAATCATTTTAACTAAGTATACTATGTTTACATACATCCTAAATAATTCTAGCAACGTGTACTATAATTGCAATATTTACTCTCATCCTAGATAATTCTAGTTATACTCATCCTAATTATTTATAGTTCTGTATACTATATTCATTATAAACAATTCTAGAAAGAACTAATATGAGGTTTCATTCCACCCGGATGCATGTGCCTGGGTGGTTGCTTAGGAGGATATTTGTAAGGCAGTGACATGGTCATCACTTCATTCTTTTGTAAGACTCTATATAATATCAATATTCTGGACAGAGGCAATGCAGCCTTTAGCAAGGTAGTGATTCAGAGGGCCTTGTCTTCCCTCTCCCAGTAAAGTATTGCTTTTGTGCATCCCATTTGTCTGGTTTGGTCTGGACTGGCAGAGACAATAAGGAAGAGACAATAAAGAAGGTGAAATTTATTCATACCTGTTAATTTCTTTTTCTTAAGTCCTGATAGACCAGTTCAGGAAGTGCCCTGGAAGATTACAGCATAAAGGGTATCTTTTGTGCTCTGCCTGCTCTCTCCTTGTTTGTATTTCTAGTTCATGCTAATTTAAGATCTGATATTATGTTTATTCAGTTTCTTACAGACCACCCTTCAAACATACATCAAAGTGGTTTACTATATAGCAGTTAGAAAGGAAATACATTGCAAAGTATTAAAACAGAGAAACAAGGAAAAAAATATTATCCATCTCAGAACTACTTGACGGTAGTAGACTCAGCCATCTGAGCCAAACGCCCACATCTTTATCTTTACTGGAAGCTTCTATACCGCTGCTAATGAGTGGGGAGTCAATTCAGAGCAGTTTTCAAAGACATAAAAAGATAGGTCTTAAGGAGGGATCAAGATTTTGGATATGAAAGCTCAGACCAAAGTTCCATAATGATGGAATCAGTGTGAAAAAGAACGATGCTTAGAATAAGCCTAGTCATATGTCCCAGAGGTGTTAGCAGCTGCAGTTTGTTGTTTTTGTTTTATGTGGCAAAATGGACTTATTTCTGGTGTGGCATATTGGAAAATTCCAACTCAAGCCACAGCAGACCTTATACCTGTGATTGGAATAATTCAGTATCTTTACCTCTATCTGCTGGTGGAAAGGGTTGATAACCTGTTTGTCTGGATTGGTCTAACAGGACTTAGGGAAATGAAATTAACAGATATGGATAAATTTCACCTTATATGTGCATATACGTTGAGGAATCACTGAATTTAGAAACAAAGTAGGGGAAGAGGAAGCTATGCTTAGAACTTGATTCTTCTAGATAAACATTCTTTTCTTGTTGCATCTCAGGTAGTTAGGTCAATGGAAAAGATAGTGGACGAATGCAACTTTACTACAAAGTCCCTTCTAAGGGAGGTGAGTACCAACATTCTCGTGGTATTGTGGATGAAGGGATGAAGGTGTAGAATGAACAGACATAGATAGTCAAAACTAGAAAGTAGAAAAAGGTGGACTAATATTTGTGAATTTGATAATATCCCATGAACTTTCCGCAAATTCTTTAATAAGGTAGTGTGGTTGCCATGTTAATTCACTTGAATACACTGAAATAGAAATTAAGAAACAAAAGCAGAAAAGAATGAAAAAGATGGCAATACTGCTGTGAAGGGGAAGTGGAGGTTGATGGGTAATCAGAAAGTGACAAACAGTAGACTTTTATGACTCCATTTTTATGCCTGGGCACCCAAAAAAGTTGAGGTGCTGTCTGCTGCTTTGGTATTTTTGCATGTTTCCCAGTCTCTTGACCTATTTTACTCTTGAAATGCAGTTTTACAAAGTCAGTTTGCTCTTTGGGTACAGTACATAGGATCCAAGGTGAGAGGAAAGTTATCAAGGAGTAAATATAAGGAAGAATGATCACAAGAGGGAAAGGGGAAGGGTATAGGAAATGATTGCAAGGGGGAAGAGGAGTGTATAAGGTGGAATTGGGAAGAAGAATTATTGTCGAGTGAGTGAGAATGACTGCAAGGGAGAACGTATGTGGAAAGAGGTGGAATGATTGTAGGGGGCTGGGGGAGTGAGTTCAGGGACAAGGGGGTAAGAAAGAGGCAAGAGGAGATTAAGGGTGTTACAATGAGACTGGGGAAGGAGAAACTAGAAACTATTTGATGTAAACAATTCAAAAATAACAACGTACACGATCCACCCACTCATACTACACATGTACCTTTTCTGTTCACCTTCTGGAGCATACACCATATTTAGATGAAGAATACATGCACCCTTCTCATGCACAGACAGATCATATGCATATATATATATATATATGTATAACCCATCTACTTACATATTGTTCCTCACTAAGTACTACCCATGCAATCCCAGACCCAGACATACACACATACCCATCCACTCAACGAAACACATCTAGCTGCAATGCTCCATTACAGCTTTTTTTTCTTATCTCAGGTAGTGAGATGTTTGAACATGGTAGTTGAGAATGACTCCGCTTCTACAACACCCGTGTTACAGGAGGTGAGTATCGGAATGTTTCAAGATCTAGAAAGAATGGACATGCCATTCTAAATGAGGGGAGAATAGCTCAAATCTGGTCTTTGAAATTAAGAATTCTATTTGGTGGGCCAATGCCATGTATTGGTTGGTCCTGCCTCTTATTTGTCCCAACTTTTAGCTTTTTCTACCTCTGTAAATTTTCTCTTCTAATGTCAGGTATTTTCCTCTTCGGATGAAACAGAAGATGAAGATTTGATTTCTCCAGATTCACTGGAGGAGTCTGAAGAAGAGGTAAATACTCATATACGAATACAGTGTAGATGCAGAAATAGTGGACAGAGAGCTTTTCAGTGGAAGGCTCAAGTGTCATTTTGCACTGGTGCCAGTTTGGTATCTACAAACTCTTTCACTTTCTGTGGCATTTATCATTCTTGGATGTGGTCAGCTTTTACAATAGGTAAATATGATTGCTTGTGAAAGGGGTAATCTTATTCTATACTTCTCTGTTTCAAAATAAAGAAAAGTGGTTCCCAAATCTGGTCTTGAAGGCACCCTAGGCAGTCAGGTTTTCAGAATATCCACAATGAATATTCATAAGAGAGATTTGCTTGCACTACCTCCACTACATGCAGATCTCTCATGAATATTCATTGTACATATCCTGAAATCCTGACTGGTTAGAGTGCATCTGAGATGAGGTTTGGGAACTACTGACTTAGAACCTATATGCTTAAAGAAATTGGGCTAAGGCTAGCTCTCAGCTGGGATAATGTGACTCCCTGGTGTATCACCTAAAATCTGACATAGATGGTAAGGCCACACCTACATATGCCTACTGACTGAGGAGAATGCAGAGCAGGGAACTGGGTTCTTGAAATCCCCGTTACTGTTTCCTCACTCTTCCCCACCCCATCCCAACCCATCAATCGGTGTCAGCACAAGTCCAAGTCATAAATGATGCATCTTGCTCCTGCTGCTCCCCTTAACCATAATTTCTGCTGCTGCTATCAGCCTGGCTCAGTAATGTGGGGTCCTGTTTCATCCTCTTCAGCCTTGCTTCTAGCTGCAGATGAAGAGAAGGTCTGAGGCTAGAGACTAACCAAATCCAAGATCTTCGGTTTCTGCCAAAACTGATTCTAATGCAAAAGGCATACAAGTCTTGAACCAGTGTGAAATTTTACAAGGTGGATGTATTAACAGAACTGGACACTGCTTTTGGGTCCTTAGTGCTAGCAGCAGGCTCATCTGCCCCACCCTAGAAGCAAGGGACTTCTTTGGTATGTCCCACTTGTTCAAGACACATATGCCTTTTGCACTAGAAAAGAAGATTAGGTTCTTACCTCGATAATCTTCTTTCTAGTAAAAGGCATATGAGTCTTGAAGGCCTGCCCTGTCAGATTTCATTTAGCCTGCTTACTTTCTCAGACGTGTATGTATTTCTAGATCCTGGACTTTCTCCTGTCTTAAAATTTATGTATGTAATATTTTGTAAACCATCTAGGTCTAGACAGTATAGAAATTTTTAAAATGAATAAATAATTCTCGCAAAAAGACAAGCGAGAGACTGTGATACTTACATAAGTGTTAATCCTGGTTGCACTCAGGTAGTTGGCTTGTTCGGTTCCACCTTATTTTCTGTTATATTCCTATTGGCATTGGTTTCTTTAATTGCAGTTGTTTAAGGGCAGAGCATACTTGGCTTTGTTGGGGAGCTCCCGTGCCCTCCTTTTTATTTCTAGTTGTGCCACTACATCCACCCTGTAAAATTTCACACTGGTTCAACTCATTTGTCTTTCTACTAGAAAGAAGATGATCAAGGTAAGAACCTACTAATATTCCCATCTGTGACCAAAATTGGCCACTCAGTTTCAGCAGAAACCGAAACTGTAAATGAAACTGCACCCTGCACGCTGTTCCCTTGACCATACAAGCCCTCTTCCTAACGGCAACCCTCCTGTGATTGTTCTCCCATGACTCCCCTTTCCATTTGACTACTCATAGCCCTTCCCTGAGCCTACCTTAGTGAAGCTTAACCTTAGTGAGCCTACCTTAGTGAACCCCACTCATTCCTACCCTGTGCTACTGCTTCCTCAAAGTAGCCCTAGTGGTGTCTTAAGAGCCAACAATGGACTCCATTTGTTCCTGCTGCATTCCCTATTCCAGTGTAAATGGCTGCAGTGCTGAGACTTCCCAGCAGCCTCATGACACTGCCAGGACTAGAATCAGTATAAGTTGAGGACTTGCTCCTGCACATGTTAGTTGCAATCACAAGGGCCCGGACAAATGATTCCCTATAGGGTACCAATATTGGCTCAAAAATATATTAAATATATTAAAATTAGTTCAATTAAAAAATACCATCTTAATACTATTTTCTATTTATATTTATTAACATTTATAAACATTTATCAAACTACTTTATTCTGAATTAAAAATAAAATTATTTTTTCTACCTTTATTTTCTGGCCATTCACTTCTCTGGTTTCTGCTTTCCTCTGTCTTAAGTCTCTTTCCAGGATTTTCTTCAAATTATTTTTCTACCTCTATGTCCAGATTTAACTGATTCTTACTATCTAGTCTTTAAGTTCTCTCTTTTTTTAGTCTACCAGCAGCTTTCCATCTTTTTCCCTCATCCTGGCTCTCCTATCTTATTTCCCCTTATTCACAGTCTTTCACTTACTCTGCTCTCTTTCCCCTTTCTATACAGCGTCTGCCTCCTCTACCCCTTTTCATCCAGCGTCTCCACAATTTCTCTCCTTCCTGTATCGTCCCCTTCATACAGTCTGCCCCCTCTCTCCCTTTCACTTCCTCCTTCCATCATCTCCTTCCATAGTCTTTCTCCCCCTCCATTAGTATCTCCCTCCTCTATTCCCCCTTCCATACAGTCTGCCCTCTCTCTCCCCTTTCACTTCCCCCTTCCATAATTTACTTCCATACTCTTTCTCCCCCTCCATTAGTATCTCCCTCCTCTCTTCCCCATTCCATACAGTCTGCCCTCTCTCTCCCCTTTCACATCCTCCTTCCATCATCTCCCTCCTGTCTATCCCCTCTTTCATCCTGGCCTCAGTCTCCCTCCTTCTATACAGCTTATTCCGCCCTCCCCTTTTCTATCCAGCATCTCCACTCTCTCTCCTTCTTTCAATATTTCCATCCTCTTTGTATCTCTCCTCTTCCATATAACATCTGCTCCCTTTCTTCTTCTCCCTTTCCATCCAGCATCTCCCCTTTTACTTCCCCATTCCATCATCTCCCTCCTCTCCCTACCCCCACCTCCAACATCTGCCCTCTATCTCCACTGCTCAATCTAGAATCTATCTTCCCACTTCTATACAAAATTTACCCTCTCTCTCTCCCCCACCCCAAACCATTTCCACCAGCTTCTGCCCCTCTCTCTCCTTCCACTCCACTTCCACCAGTGTCTACCCATTTTCCATCAGCGCCTGCCCCCTCTCTCTCCCCTAACCCACATCCACCAGCGTCTGCCCTATCCCACCCATCCCACATCCACCAGAGTCTGCTTCCTCTCTCTCCCCCACCTCATGTCCATCAGTGTTTGCCCCCTAGCATCCCCACCGCTGTTTAAGCAGCAGTGGCAAACTGAAACAAACCAGCTGCCGACCTTCCCATACATATCTACGACTGCCGGCTTTGCCCTGGAAGAAGTGACATCGGAGAAGGCAGACCAGTAGCCATGAGTATGTATGGAACAGTCCCTTAGGTTTGTTTCAGTTTGCCTCTGCTGCTGCTTCGGGAAAGTTGCAGCAGCAGCACAAGATGAAGATTGATACTGGAGGGGTACTGATCCCGACTCCACTGGCAGCGCAGCTTAGAGGGAACATTGTGGTGACCTAAGGGTGATCCTGAGGACAGGGATGGTATGAGATAGAGAATGAGTCTGTTAGAATGGTAACTGTCCTTCCTCACCCCAGTTTGATATTCAACTAGTGGCAATCAGCCCCCAGCATTATACCTGGGTCATGTCTAGGATTCTCCATTGAATTTCCAGGTTTACAGAGCTGACAAAAAAACAACCCATAGGCGGCTAAATGCAATATTCAGCACTTAAATAGCTTTAAAGAATTGCATAAAGATAGGACTGCATTTTATGCAGTTCTGTTTATGTAGTTATCTTGCTGGTTAAGTGCTGACTTTACCTCCAGAATGCCCCTAAAAATAGCCGGTTTCGACTTCGGTACTAACCGGGCATTTCTGCAGCACTATTAAGCTAAGTGCTATTAAAAATGTTCAGTTAGCCCCTTGGGCAGGCAATTTAAATAGCCAGGAAATGAGCTGTTTAAATTGTTTTGAATATTAGGCCACTTGAGAATAATTGGAAACTATTCTTCTTAAGATTTCCCTGTAAATGTTTAAATATCAAGGGACAATCTTTGTTAGTGCAAAAACCCTTGAGTTACAGGCCTCTGCTCCTCCATTAGATGCACCTTTAGTTGGTGCCACCCCTGTGACTAGCTCCCCTATCTAGGTAGGCTTGTAGATTCATGAGAAATAGGAAAAATGACAGTTGCAGTCATCCTTTACTTACAATTATTTCTTCTGAATTATGAATTGGAATCCCCCTCTTCATATCAGGGTCTAGTAAATAGACAGAGAAATAATGTTTATTGTTCAATATTTTCCCTGTAATAGTTTTTCTTTTCTTTGAATATTCTTTTCTGTCACGTGAATATATAATGAATAACAATTAAAATTTAAAAAAATTGGAAATATTTCATTTAGACATGATAACATGCGTATAGTTAGTACTGCCAAATATCCACAAGTGTACATATTAGAGAATGGCAAGGAGACAAAGCTTATTGAACCCTATCCCCGCCCCATCCCCAGAGGCTTCATCCCCATCCTCGCTCTCTGCAAGCTCTAGCCTCATAGATTCTGTCCCTACGGACTCTGTCCTCATTTGCACAAGCCTCAAGCACTTATGCTTTTATATTTAAATTTTTTTTATTAAAGTATAAAAAGGGACAATATTCTGTACAACTGTTTATAAATCATAAATAGAACCTTCCATTTCAATCTGGTTTTGGTAAAACCTTCCCAAAGATTCAGTTGCCTATGGGCCTGTTTTAGAAAGCTGTGCTAGCGGCTTCCGCACAGCAAGAGCGCCGAAGCCCTTTAAATCTCTATGGGCTTCGGGGCTGTTACCACACTGCAGCTGCTAGCGCGGCTTTGTAAAACAGGCCCTATGTTTTTACATCATATGGGAAGGTAATTAGATTGTCTTTCAGATATGGGTGTAGAAGAGAACATAAACTGTGTAGTGGATGAACAGGAAAATAAGTGTCTACTAAATGTTGGATATGTTCCTTGATGCCAGCAACGACGGATGAATCTGTTTCAGTAACAGTAAGCTGTTTGAGCAACTGGGCACAAGATGGAAGGAGGTTGCAGATGGTAGGAATCTGATCAGTAGACAAGACTCTTATTGTCACATCAAAGGCAGACAGGACACAGATGAAATAATTTAACAGTAGATTCAGTTGCGAATTGTCTAAGATGTGTTAAGTTTTTACATATTACTAGTCTCAAGTTTATAGAGAATGACATGGGGACAAAGTTTGTTCCTGTCCATGAGCTCTGTACCTGTCCCCATGATTAACCATGAGTACCCATCCCTGTATCATTCTTTAATACATACAAGTATAAATGCATAGAAATATCCAAAATATTGTGGCTTCTTTGTATAAGATATAGCATCATTATTAAAGATCTTTTATGTGTAAGTTTGGCTCTCACAAATCAAGGTATGCCTGGTTTTCCAAATCTGAGTCAAATGTATAATCTGTACTTCTTGTAGAATTCCACTCTATTCCTGGACTAGTGGGTTGTTTTCTCATACTCGCCAGAGCTTATAGAAAGCCTCATTACACAGTCTTGATCCCCCTCCTCTCTTACCTCAGGATTGCCCCCCCAAGGAATCTAGTTTCTTTCCTACAAGCCAGACTTTAGGACCTTGTCTTCTTTGCTCGTGTTTATTTTCTTTAAATTCAGTATTTTTGTTCACAAATTCCACCCTTGTGCTGCAGAGGTTCCCAACAGGGACAGCTCTGGCTGCGGGAGATCACAGATTTTGGGGAAAGTCTTTTCAGGGGGTTGGCTGCCTGGCAGTGCACTTTTGTATCGGAGCTCAGAGACCGTTCCCTTGGGAGCTGGCTCACCCCAGGTTAGTGGGTTTGAGCGCAGACTGCGTGGCTCTGTGGAGGTGTGTCTGGGATCAGGGCCAACTGCGCCCCTCCGCCAGGTCATGCGCATGGTGTGTTTCGGTGGTGGATGTCTCTGGCCTCAGGACTCAGGCCAGTGGGGCAGTCAGAAGACCAGCAGTCCAGTTTGCAAGGCTTGTTGAGGCAGAGGCTCTCCCTGTAAGCTTATTCAGGTTCTTTCTGCAGCCTTCCAGCACATAGAATAGCACAGTGAGTACAGAGCTGACAGTCTGTCACAGAGATCAGTTACATTCTTCTCATTCCCTTCTGTCAAAGGATGTAAATATAAGAAATGCCACCAACGTCTTTTTAGCTTATAAAGCAGCCTCTTGGAATAAAGATTTAAATTCCCTGATCTCTATTGCTGGGTCATATCAACATTTCAGGAAAAACTTAAACTTATTTGTTCACCAAATTTTTAGGTAACTGAATGTATCCATCTTGAATGTCTCCTTACTTTTGTAAACCGCATGGATCTGTACTATTATGCGGTATAGAAGAAGGCTTTATGTTATGTTATGTTAAAAGTGGTTTTGGGGCAGTTTGGGAGTTATCCCTAGTCTTCTCCAACCTTTCTGCATATTACGGATTCCAGTGTGGTGCTGCACACTGTTCCCTCCTTTCTTCTGAAAGTGGTCTCGGCTTTCCATGTTAAAAAGGAAGTCCGGCTTCCTGCTTTTGCTTCCTCCGGTTTAAGGGAGCAGGACCAGGTGTTGTGGTCCCTGGACATGTGCAAGATCCTGTTGCAGTACTTGGAGGCTATGATCAATTCTTGTCTCTCCAACCATCTCTTTGTTCTGGTGGGTCCTGCCCACAAGAGCAGGCCAGCTTCCAAGGCTACCATTTTCAGAAAGAAGCTCCCCGCATGGTGAGGGCTAATTCTGCCAAAGGCATCTCATCCTCTTGGACAGAATCGTCGTCGATCTCTTTGGAGGAGATTTGCAGGGCCGCTACCTGTTCCTCTTTGTATATTTTCACCAAGTTTTGCGGGATTGATGTGGTGGCCAAGTAGTGGCGTAGCGAGGGTGAGAGGTGCCTAGGGCTGTGGTGCCCCTCCCCTCTTCTCCACCCCTCCTGCCGCATGCGCCCCTTACCTTCCCCTGTATCTCTTTAACGTTTGTGGCGCGAGCAGCATGTTGGGCTTGCCACTCGTGCTGCAAATGTTAAAAGGTAAGGGAAGCGGTGTACGCGCATGCAGTAGTGGGAAGAGCGGGGAAGTATGGGGCAGAGAGGAGGACGGGTGCTGGCACCTGGGGCAGACCACCTCTCCTCCACCCCCTTACTATGCCACTGCGACTAAGCATGATGCTGCTTTTAGTTACTCTGTTTTGGCAGCTCTGTTGCATCCCATTAGTCCAGGAATAGAGTGGGATTTTATAAAAACGAAAGATTAGGTTCTTACCTTTGCTAATCTTTTTTTCTTGTAAATCCACACACTATTCCTGGAAATTGTCCTGGGATTTGCTGATTCGACGATTGTCTGCCTTTACTAAGTACTGGTAAGCCGGATTTCTGTTTTCTGACCAGCCTTTATAGAGTGCTATAAGAATAGGTTTAGCACTTAGTTTTGGAGGTCCCTAGTTCAGGCGCCCCCTTCTGACAGTGCAGGCTATGTCTTCTTGTAGCACTGTTTTTGTTGTTCAGGTTCCTAATGTTTAATGACCTCTTTCAATTGTTGCTGTTTATTCAAAATTCCTTTTATGAGTGGGGAATGTTCCTATATCCCTCTTTTTTGCCTTTGTCCTCTGCTTTGTCACAGACTGGATTCCTGGGGGGCAGTCCTGAGGTAAGAGGGGAGGGGCTCAAGACTCTGTGTAATGAGGCTTCCTTCAAACCTTGCAAGTATGGGAAAATAACCCACTAGTCCAGGAATAGAGTGTGGATTTACAAGAAAGAAGTTTAACAAAGGTAATAACCTAATCTTTCATTGTAGCAGAGGAATAGCCAGAAGGTGATTTTATGGTGGGCAAATGGGTGGGTAAAATTTCCTCTGTGCTCACCAGATTTAAAAATTAAATATCTTAGTTGGTGAAGAACTTCAAACCCTGCCAGCTGAACACATGTACAGCCAGTCAATCCTTCTCAGAAAATCATGGCAGCAGTGGTAGTACTCTGAGCCACTGGCATCCCAGGTACAAACTGAGCATGTGCGAGAACTGAGCATGCCTGGGATACTAACATTAGTGGCTCATAGTGCTGCTGCTGACTATCATGGTTTTCTGAAAAGGTTTTGGTGGGCTATGGATGTCTTCAACTGGTAGGGTCCCCCTTCATCTTTAGGCATGCATGCTTGTGGACATACTAATTGACTTCAAAAGGCAGAGTGGTGCCTCTTTAGTTTGGCATCTGTTTGCATATTCTTTGTGACAGTCCTGACCAAGATTAGGAAATTAAAATGCCCAAAACAATAACAGCAAAAAAGGACTTAAGTTTCATTTTTCAATAATTGAAATATGTCAACTTTGAGAGTGTGAGTTTCTTTAACTTCTTTGTAGTTTGCTCAATATAAGCAGAAATGCATTTGTCCTCTTTTCTAGTATTGCACATTTTACAGAGTGGCTTTTCAGGGATTTTGTTTCAGTTGTAATCTGCATATTTTTGTATTGAGTGTGGATCAGTCTGTGCTCTCTGTGTGTGTGAGCAAAAATGATTCTGCTACCTAGAATGTAGTTTCTTTGTGGGATCTGTAGCAGTTTGGCTTATTCATACTTTACAATAGGAGGTGTACTGAATGTTGTCATTTCATAGTAAGACTTTTCGAGCCATAATCAAAATCATTTATCTGGATAATGGCTGCTGCTGTTATGTGAATAACTGGCATTGTCAGTCCTATCTGAAGATATTCAGCAGCACTATCTGTATACTGCTTCTAAGTATCCTGATAGTTCTGGAGCATTCCATGGGTGAAGCTGGGACAGAGTTCATGGTTATCTGATTAGCAGAGATATTCAATCCTCTACCAGATATTATTAGGATAGCAAAAAAAGAACCTGTCCCAACTTTATCCATATAGCAGGCCGAATTTTGCTGCTCTTTAGATAGCATTGGTGATCAGCACCGAATCCAGATATTGAGTGCTAGCCACTGTGCAAATGGATTTCTCCAAGCAATTGGTATATAAAGTTTTATAAATAAAATAACGGCAGCAGCCAGCATTGAAAAAACATTCTGATTACCCTAACTGAATATTGACCTGGTTGTTTAATTGTGAGAATTGGTGCTCTTATAATAGCAAATTGACTTCATAAGTTCTGACATACTTTATTACAATAATTTTACAATAGCGCACTTAGCCATTGTAGGGTGCCTGTATATCACATAAAAGTAGCACTATCACCCTCATTCTAAAACAGGTTGCCTAAAGTTAAGGTTCATTTGCATGGTTAAATTTTATATAAACTACTCCCATGTATGTGCATAAGTATCACCTAACCCACCATTACTAACTCAGGTACAGAATTTCGATTGCAAACCCACTAGAGACAGTAAATTGCTTTGGTTATACCACAGAACGGAGGAATGTCAAATCCTATTGGTAAATGGCAATAGTTTGCTTAACCGCTATTCTGTAATTGCATGCTAAAATGGTTAGAGTGTAATTTGAAGGGAGCTATTCATAGGGGACGGGCATGGATGTGTCATAGGCGTGGCTGGCATTTACACAGGCAGCTTATAGAATACTGTGATAGACATAAATGTCACATTTTACTCTGTGGAAATTTGATACCAAATATTGGCAATCTGTTATAGCACTGCCTCCTATGTGTTCTGCGTACCTATTTTTGTGTGTGGATATCTTTGGATAGCTTTATAAGCTTTTGCAGGGAGTGATCCTACCCATACTTTTAAACGTATTTAAAGTAAGTGTTCCCAGGGTAGAGCTTAGTGTAATTTTGGTTTTACATGTACACTTTTGAAAAAAACAAAAGTATACATGTCTATTTATGCCTGTTTTGGACCAGACACAAATTTGTGTTCTGTTACGTCCCTTCCAGATTCCATAATCTAGGTCAGTGGTTCCCAAACCTGTCCTGGGGGACCCCCAGCCAGTCAGGTTTTCAAGATATCCCTAATGAATATGCATGAGAGAGATTTGCATATAATGGAAGTGACAGGTATGCAAATCTCTCTCATGCATATTCATTAGGGATATCTTGAAAACCTGACTGGCTGGGGGTCCCCCAGGACAGGTTTGGGAACCACTGCTCTAGGTGTTCAATCCCTTCCCGCAATCAGGGAGTTGCAGAAATCCAAACACTTTTTTGAGTAAGTGCTCCTCCTGCCTTAGAGAGTGAGTTAGAGCCCCCCTACAGTTTTCAGTTTCTGCAATTAATCTGTATAGAGGTCTTTTGATCTGCTCTGCATCTTTTCATATTTTTTTCATTTTAAGTTTGTGTGTTTTCAGTGGTTTCAGTGCTGTGAACCTGTGCTGTGTCCTCTGCCAGAGGAAATGATGCAGTCCCGCAGAGCCAGACTGCTGCTTCACAGAGAAACATTGGTGGATCTGTGGAGCCATCCTGCTTATGCCACCCTTCTCAGACTCGGGGTCCATTCCCCTGGGAGTTCGCTTGTCGTCTGACCCTGTCAGGGGTTTAAAGGATGTATGCATCCTGAGTAAAAGTCCCTCCGGGTTTCAGGGCATAGGCTGAGTTTCCCATCCCCGGTTGCTTGGAGAGATTCTATAGGGACAGAGGTTACAGTCAGAGTTTGTCTGACTGGCAGTCCAGATATCTTCAAGTTTGTTCATTTGAAAGTTTCTGAGGCACAAAATCATTTTCCTCCTTTCAGCTACAGTGTTACAGAGCTGGCAGGCAGGCACTTCACAGACTGTAAGTACACCTCCATTTTTTGTATATTAGCTTCGGGGGTTGTCTGTGGGTCTCTGTAAAACACATTTTTCAGAGTTTCTAAAGGTAGGGTTCAGGTCTACCACCCCCCAAACCCCAAATCACTATTTTTTAATTTTCTGATTTTCTTTATTTTTGCTGTTTTTAGCACGAATTCGCTGGCAGCGGCCATCTTGGATTTTAATTGATTTCCCCCCCCCTACCAAGCTTGCTTTCTGCCTCAACACTCCTCGATTTTGTTGCAAATTGATTGGGATGGACTCCTCAGCCCCTAATATGTTGACTGCATGAATGGATTGGGCTGAATTGATGCCAGAACAGCGTTTGTGTACCGTGTGCCTCAGTTTCAGGCTTCACCTCCTCTGGGGTCCTCTATAACTGAGGATCCAGCCTCGGTCCATGTTTTGGGCTAGAAGATTTGCACAGTGGCTGTTCTGGACAATGACACCAAACGACTGTGGGGCTCCCTCATAATGGGGACTGGCACTCTCAGTTTTATCAGGAGTTGGCTTGCATATCCTCGGATCAAGGGGTGCTGTACATCATTTGGGAGGGGCACAAGAATAGTCTTAGTCTTATTCTGCCTACCTCTGGATTTGTTTCTAGACTCTCTCTGGCAGGTCAGCCGGAGAAGAAATCAAAGGTCCGCACTATCCTGCACCATCTCTTGGAGCGATAGAGCCCATTCCAGAAAGTGAATCAGGCTTAGGCAGATACTCCTTATACTTCATTGTGCCAAAGAAAAGCTCGGATGACTGAAGACCCCTTCTGAATCTCAAGTCGGTCCATCGTTTCTTGTGGATTCCTCCTTTCTGAATAGACACCGTGCGCGCGGTTATTGCTGCTGTCTCCTGGGGTGTTTCTAGCATCCTCGGATTTCATGGAGGTGTACCTCCATATTCCAATCTACCTGGAGCATCGCAGGTTTCTGCATTTCCATGTTCTGTGACAGCATTTCCAGTTCTGCCCTTTGGGCTTGTGACAGCATCCCGCATTTTCATCAAGGTGATGGTAGTTGTAGCAGCTGTTCTCTGCAGGCAGGGTGTCAAGGTCCTTCTTTACTTGGATAGCTGGTTGATCCAGGCTCCATCTCAGCAGGAGTGTGAGCGGGCATTTATGATAATGGTGCCTCTGCTACAACGCTTGGGTTGGATTGTCGACTTCAAGAAGAGCTAGTTGCTGCCATCGCAGACCTTGGAGTATTTGGGCCTTCTCTTTGATGCCCTGCAGGACTGTGTATTTCTTCTAGAGCTACACAGACAGAAATTTCAGTAGAAAATCAGAAATCTGGCTCTTCTTGTTCCCTCAGCCTGGCATTATTTGCAGGTGCTGAGGTCCATGGCGGCCCTCCTGACAGTGGCCCCTGGGCCAGAGCACACATGCACCTTCTACAGGAGTCTCTTCTTTTTTGGTGGTCTCCGCAGCAGATGCTGCTCCCCTGGAGGGAACTAGCTTGCAGCAGTCTCTGCTGGTGGCTTCAGGGGGATGTTCTCTGCCAGGGCAAACCTCTTCGGACATGAGTGGTTCACTCATGATGGATGCCAGCCTGTCGGACTGGGGTGCTCTCTTCAGGGACAGCTTCATTTAGGGGCAGTGGATTGCTTCATTCAGGGGCAGCCACTGAAGGATGTTTCTCTTCTGGATCTGATGATGAAGTGTGACTTTCTGTTGTCTCGGCACTGTGTGTTTCGGAGCTTCAGGCTCTGAAAGGCAGTGAACCCTTTCTATGGATCACAGAAGTGGGGCTGGTTCTCTGTATAGTACCTTCTTTTCTTTCAAAGGTGGTTTCCAATTTCCATGTTGCCCAGGAGGTTCATTTTCCTGTATTTCACCTCACAGGATTGGTATGAAAGAATCAGATCTTCCACAAATTGGAGAGTCTTGCTTCACTGTTTGGAGACTAATGACTTTCAGCTGTCTGATCATCTCTTTGACCTGACTAGTCCGTTTTGGCCAAGTGGGCCGGCTTCTAAATTCTCGATCGCCTGTTGGATTAGTATGGCCATTTCTGTGACTTACATCACCCATAGTAGGCAGCCGCTGGTTTCTCTTATGGTTCACTCAACTAGATGCCTCATGGGCGGAGTCTTGAGTGTTTCATCCAGCTGTAATTTGCAAGGCAGCTACTTGGTCCTATCGTCATACCTTTACCTAGTTTTACTGAGTGGATGTGGAAGCGTGTTCTGATGCCGTTTTGAGGGCAGGCTCTTCTGTCTCTCCCTAGCTACCGTGGCTTTGGTACGTCACCTAGTGTATGGAATCCAAAAGGGACGTAACAGAATGGAAAATTAGGTTTATACCTTTGATAATCTTCTTTCTGATAATCTTCTTTCTACAAAAGAAAGGCAAGGGAGCTGTCCTTTCAACAAAAAGTAAGTCTTTATTATGTCAAGAGCACAGTCACAACAAGGATCCTAGTTTCGGCGTATGTAAACGTCTTCTTCAAGGGACACTGTTTCGAACGGCAGTGTATGTACTGTCACTGCCGTTCGAACCAGTGTCTCTTGAGGAAGGCATTTACATACGCCAAAACTAGGATCCTTGTTGGGACTTACTTTTGGTTGAAAGGACATTTCCATTGCCTTTCTTTTGTACTGTTGGTATTCCAAGGTGGGGTTTTCTCTGTTTGCTCGTAGTCCCTGGAGGATTCCATACGACCTGCCCTCTCTGTATACACTCAGTTGTTTGGAGTAGCCTGCTCCTTTCTGCCTTGGTTGCTCTCCTTACAGGTTTGAAGATTTTCCAGGCAGTTGCCAGATCCTATGGGGAGTTTCTGCAAATATGCACATTACCAAAGGCCTTTCTTGGAGTACTTGTTGCACACTGCAGGTTATTTCTACATTGTTCTGCAGTGCCTTTTCAATGTTGCATTTTGCCTGTTTATTACTTATTTTTATATTTTGCAGAGCTGTTCATAATAGGAATTGTTTATGTTGCCAAGGAGGTTCCCCCATGCCCCCTTCTTCGTCCTGGATTGGTTCCAGTATGGATGCTTGGCTTTGGGACTGAACTGTAAGGGGCTCTAACTCACTCTCTAAAGTAGGAGGAGCACATGCTCAGAAAAGTGTTTGGATTTCTGCAACTCCCAGATTGTGGGAAAGGATTGATCACCTAGAGAATGGAATCCTAAAGGGACTAACAGAAAATTATTGAAGGTAAAAACCTAATCTTCCATTATGCTTCTGCCATGAGTCACAGTGATTTTACAGGAGAAAGTACACATACGGTTCCCCTTTACAAAACTGCTGGGGGGTTTTTCATACATTAGTTGCATCCACTTATGTGGCAGGTTATAAAATTTTCTTTGTAGAGGTTAATTTTTTAACGTTGCTCTTAAATTTTATATTTCCAAAATTTTAAGCATATTTTAGAAAGGCAACATAGGCATATTGATCCTCCAGGGAATAACAGAAAGAAGATTATCAAAAGAATAAACCTAATCAATATCTCTGTAAAATAGGCTCTCAGAAGTATCCCCTGTAGTGTGCAAATTTATATCTACATGGAGGTAGGAACAAATAGTTGTGAATATTCTGTACCCAAACTACACCCATATCTGTGTGTATATTGAGTCAAAGTAGGCACAGTGTTGTTTGCTACCTTTTACACCATATTCCCCATGCAATTTTATAATACCCATTTTCTGTGTATAAATCATGCTTTACAGGTGGAAAATACTTTATAAAATTATCCCCAAAGTGTCCAGGAGAGGAAGGATTTTGAGTTGCCGTTCCTGAGGTGATAATAGAATTTGAATATATTTTTGTATGTGTATAAAATCTATATTAGGTCAGAACTGGGGTGCCACACATCAGTCCCAGATTTCTCGCTGATTAAGTAAGAGAGGCTTAAAGTTATTAAGGACGTCATTTTTGAAGCCTTTTATGACAATTCTGTGTAAATGCTGATTTTAGAGTGCTACTGTTTAAACAGAGAATTGCCATGGGATGCATAGATTCAAAGAAGACATGTTCCAAGTGATACAAAAAAATTCCACGTATTCCCATTTTATAATGGGAATTGCACATATTTTAAAAAATTCCATCAGCATTTACATCTATTCCAAGACACACATAAATGTCAGCTACTTGCATGTTTGGTGCATTGGGTCTTCACCAATGATTGAGAGAACAATTGTGCTTGACTTGATGGTGTCTAACAACACATCCTTAACTGGCTCCTCTTGTATGTATAGTTTTGAAGAATCCAGCACCTACCCATATACAGTATATGACAACAAATAAACATGCATACTGCAAGATTGGCACTTACACAAATAAAGGCCTAAATGATGCTAACCCATTTTTTTAAATGTGTTTTTAATTTTTTGTGAAATTGCTGTTACATAGAAACATGAAAGCAGATAAAAGCTGAATGGCCCATACAGTCTGCCCATCCACAGCATCCACTATCTCCTCCTCTTCCTAAGATAACTCATGTCCTTGTCAGTGTCCCACGCTTTCTTGAACTTCTCTACCATCTCTACTAGGAGACTATTCCACTCATCTACCTCCATTTCTTTAAAAAAGTATTTCCTTAGATTACTCTTAAGCCTATCACCTCTTAACTTCATCTTATGCCCTCTCTTAGAGCTTCCTTTCAAATGAAAGAGATTTGCCTCATACGCGTTTATGCTAACTATGATAGAGACATTTAAATACCTACCTCCCATGTCCCACCTTTCCTCCAAAGTAAACATAATGAGAACTTTGAGTCTGTCCCCACACGTCTAATGAACACCACTGACCATTTTAGTTGCCTACCTCTGGTCCGACTCCATCCTGTTTTATGTCTGTTGCTGCTGAAACATGCCGGGAAATACACATGCATTTCCCAGAGTCCTTAAACTTATTTTACAATGGGCTCCAAGTTCGACATACCCTTTTACAGTATACTTGGGAAATTGTGAACATCTTGGCTTGGAATTCCAAATTCTTACCTAGATGTCCTATGCAAAATATTTTCATTTCAATATCAGCTTGTAAAATAAATTCTCTTAAAAATATTTTATCTTTCCAGTGCATCACTTTTCACTTTAAAATAATATTAAAGCTTCTTGTATACTTCAGCTGCTGATCGTAATGTGCAATAAGTTAGCCACATGAGCACTGTTGATCAGGTGTGTTGTGATAAAAATAATGTTGAGGTTTTGGCTTCTGGGCATAGTTTTATTTAAACTTGTCCTCAAAATAGTAAGTCAAAGACCAGTAACCCTCCAATTATGATGAATAACAGAAGGAATCTTTTTCAAAACACTGTTATTCATCTTAATTGGAGGGTTTCGAGTCATAGTTTTGTTTAAGCCGTTTTTTATTACGGGTAAAATTTAAAGGATCGTGCATTTAAATTGCATTTTTATATTCTTTACATTACTCAGAAATTAGTGCAGATTGATTTAACGATGTTCTGTACAGTATATGTTTATATTTGTCTTTGCTATGGTTTTGTCTTTTAGAGGATATGTTGCTGCAGATATGTTTGTTTGTTTATGGTGTTTATGGTGATAAATTTATTTGTCATTGACCTTGCTTAGAGTACTATCAGCAAATAAGCGCATAATTATATTAAGTTTAAATAAATCGCAGAAATAGTCTTGCTTCTTCTTTCTCTGATTAGCTGGAAATTGCATATCTTGATATCTTGCAAAAAAAATCCAACTGTATTCATTATCTTATGAAGGCACATGGGCTCCCAGAACCAGTCCCAATAGGGTGCAGATGCCTACATACAGATTTACACCTGTCCTGAAGGAGATTCAAATAAGTATGTATATACTCTGTACACAAATATTAAAAAAAAAAAAAATTATGTACATGTTATAAAGTATGTCATTCAATAAAAATTTAAAATAAAATAAAAATTATGTACACATCTTACAATTCCACCCCTGATCTCATACTTAATCTCCCGGAACCACATACATATTTGCAGATCAAATAAAAGCAGATAGTCTTTCTTCAGGATGATACTATAACTTGGCACCAAGTTATAGGCACCATAATGGAGAGCCCTTAAAACCAATTCTATAACAGCATTTGACTGTGCCATAGGAATAGTTTCACTGTTCTACAGTGCGTTCTCACTATTTGCACATTCAATATTCACAATTTTGTGTATCTGAGTGCGCAAATTATGACTGCTCTTTGCCGTTCGCATATTCACAGACCTGCACATTTAAAAATTGGCCTATTTTGCTTTCACTTTAGTTTTTGCTTGTGAAAATGAGGGGTGGGACTTGTATTCTGCCTTTTTGTATTTTTACAACCACATTCAAAGCGGTTTTACATGCAGGTACTTCAAGCATTTTCCCTATCTGTCCCAGTAAACTCACAATCTATCTAATGTACCTGCCACCAAGTGTCCAGAGAGTGAGTTGCAAGCAACTAATACAAAGAAAAAACACATGTGATATGTCTTAGTGACAAAATATGTGTGTTAGGCTTCGCTCTGGCAAGTCTGTTTCTGCTGTTATCCACAAGTTTAATATTAATGAATCACAATCTGATCCATTTGCCTAAGAGGAGGATATTCATCAGCTTGTTTGCAAATCCGCACCGGAAAGTTCCAAACTAACATCTGTGGTTTATGATGAGTAAAGTAAAAGATGGAGAAGCGGTTAAATTTATGGATAATGCAAATGGTGAATAAAAAAAAAGTACAGTGGTCAGCATTATTCATCAACAGATAAATAATCTAGTTAGAAATATTTTCTAAGCTTATATCACCCTACAAGCCCTATTTTATCTACATCATTTTGCCACAATAGCTCAGTCATCTATCTATATTATCTCAGTTGGATATTGTAATTCAGTCCATTGTAATATTAGTAAAGATAATTTAAAACGTCTGTAACTGATACTGAATCAGCTCGGCTGATTTTTTTTCTTTCACAAAAATTCGAACATACATTGTCTTCCTATTTAGTCAAGAGTCAAGTTCAAATGTGCCTCTCTAGTTTTAAAAATATTTTATTGGCAATTAGGATACTCAGTTGTACCACTGCCTTTAGGTCTGCCACGACAAAGCGGCCATAGATCTTCTACTGCTTATAAGCTGTCTTTTCCATAATTTAAAGGTGTTCAATCAAGGAGTCAAGTCTTCCGTTCTTGCTCTTTTCTATTTACCACTCTATGGAATGAATTACCCATCAATCCGCGGTCATACACTAGCTATCAAATCTTTTGAAAAAGATTAAAACTTTCTTGCTTTTTGCTATTTCAGATTAGTTTTTTTATAGTATAATATAATTTTTTAAATTAATATACTGTGCAAAGTCTTAATGTAAATCACATCAAGCCCTCTCTTGCAGGGATCATGCAGTATATAAAATGAAGGATTAGATTAGATTAAGATGGAAGCCGAATAGATGTATAAACACGTCACCCAAGGCTAAGAAAACATGAAACTCTTTTCTGCAAGTTTAGGTTGGCTAGTGCATTTTTTTTAAAATGATGTGCACTAAGAAATGTAAGCCTCTCTGGGGAGGCAGGCTCATCTGATAATGAAGCTGCTGAGGAATTTAAAAATACCTACTAAGTGTAATTGAAGAAAAGGGGTATATGCCAGAGCAGGTCTTCAGTGTACAGACTTGGAAACGGACATATATAATGAAAATTACATAAAAGCCCCAGAATTCAAGGCATTTAAAGATCATGCCATCCTGTTATTTGAAACCTCGTTCTGAAGTCGCCAGAGATTTTGACTATACTCCCACAAGAATTCCATGGTAACTTCTTCCATCCCGGTAGGAATTCCATAGTAACTTCTTTCCATGGGATTCCTGCAATCCCCAGTCCCTTGCAGCTCTCTACTTCCATCCAGAGGGGCTCATCTTCCAGCACTATATTGCATTTTGTTTCATTGTAACTATCCATTGAGTTTTCATAGCAAAATGCAGAAGCAGATTGCCAGGCCTTTCTTCTGCAGAGGTAATGCCAGTGTTATTGCCATTGTCAAAGAAATGTGATCTTCCGCCACCAGCATTGACCCATATTGCTACTACCCAGATAGGTAATTTGTCTTAGACTGGTACCTCAACTGAGACCTGTCTACCTTGGAAGATCCTGCCAGTGATTAGCCTACCAATGTCATAAATCTCGATGTCACTAATGCATGTAGGCCCTCGCAACATAACAAGCCTCATACCAGGCAAGGGATAATGGTACTGCTAGTATTTGGATCTGTTTTCTTCAAAACAAGCTTAGGTTTCTAAATGCTACTTGGTGGTTAATCTGATCAGTGAAAAACATGTTGGAAACTTGACAAGCCATGTTGGTAAATCTTTCAGTAGAGTAAAATCTTTAAATATCATTTCTCCCCAGTAGTGGTGCAGAGCAATGTGTTGCCTAAGCAGGCCACATGAACCAGTTATGAATCCTTAAACAAACTTTGGAGGCCTTACAGCCTACCTCATCATTTCCATAACTTCCCGACCTATGCATTGTGGCTCTCTAAAGCCCACCCTATGGTTGTCATTGCCATGATAAGAAAAAAAAGGAGCTGGTAATCACATAGAGTTGATCTTAGGGGGTGGGATGACTATCCATGGCTCCACCCTCACAGTAGCCATACCAGTGCAGGACATACAAAATATAAAAAAAATTTTTTGCAAATGCTGGATATACTCAGCAAAAATTGTTGCAGTTAAATTTTGTAGCTTAGAAAATAATGACTCCTGAACCTGTGCAGTTTTAATATGTTTTTATGTAAATTTTATATTGTCCACCGCTTAGATACCTGATTAAGCGGTTTAAAAAATCTTTTAAAATAAACTTGAAACTTGGACCATCGAGGTGTTAAATGTAAATATATTCAGTATCTGCAGAAGCCTTCCTCACATAACAGTGGGTGCAGAGCACAACTAGGACATTTCCCCCTAGAATTCACCATACAAAAGAAATACCTGATTCTGGTATCATCTCAGTAACTTTTTTCCCGCTTTTGAGGAATCCTCAACCGCGCAGAGTTACAACTTAGTATTGTTTTCAATTTTTAATCCACGTGTTCTCATATCAGGACTTTTAGGGACCCTTGAGGAAGACAGCATTGTCAAAACACGGACCGTGTTGGGTCCACAGTTCCCAACGGTTTGGGTCCTAGATATATTTTATGTGGACTATCAAATTGTACATTTTTAATAAAGCCTGCATCTTGAACATCACCATCTCCACAGAGTTTTCGTTTTCGCTGGATTTGCATTTTCTGTGAGATTAAGGGTCAATCTTTTGCTTGTATCTCAATAACAGTAACATAAACCCTCTCCAGCACCAGGCAATTTGAAGTAATGCAGAACCCTACAAAAGTTACTCAAGATCTATACTCCTTAATAGCACCAGCTTCCAAAACTCATTCAAAGACAATGAAGCACTATAAATATTGCAGTGAGCTTTAGAACATTTAATACATCTAAACCAGCCAGATTAATATAGATCTCTACTTAACAACTGGCCTTGGCCACACATGCAGAACACAGATAGACCCCTTTCAAATACAGGATAAGTGACCACAAACTATAAGTATAATACAGATAAAAAATTATTGTGAAATCCCAAGAAACTAGATTCTGCATGCAATGCAATATCAGAGAAATAGAAAGAGATGCATCTCCTCTTGTACGTACTATGCAAACTATAAAGATAGCAGATACAAATTCTCAAAACTGACATATTCCCATCACTAAACTGAAAATATTTTTTTCTAGCTTTTTTTTCTGGTGATTTTATTTTTCTACTCATTTTGGTCCCAGTCTCTAGGTCTGCTTTCTTGTTTGTCCTTTAATTCTGTCTCCAGAGCCTCCTTTCTAACTGCCATGTTTTTTCTCTCCATCTGTCTTCTTCATTTTCTGCCCTACATCCATCTTTTGCATTGATCTTCCAGGTTTCTTCCATTTTTCTGCCTCATTCTAAAATATGTCGTCTCCCCATCTCTGCCCTTCCCCATCATCCATGTTTAACATCAGCCCCTTCTCTCTTTCTTCTCTATATACACGTGTAGCATTTCCCCTCTTATCCCTTTCCTTCAACTCCATCCATGTACATAATTTTTCCCTCTCACTTCTTTTCCCCTGACCTCCATCCATGTGTAGCCTTTCCTCTCACTATTCCCTTCCCCTCACACCCATCCATATGCAATGTTTTCCCTCTCTTCCCTTTCCTTTCCCTCCATCCATGTGCTGCCTTCCCCTTTCCCCTTTCCTTTACCTCCATCCATGTGCATCCTCCTCTCTTCCCTTCTCCTCCATCCATGTGCAGCCTTCCCCTCTCCCCTTTCCTTTGCCTCCATCCATGTGCAGCATCTTCCTCTCTTCCTTTCTCTTCCATCAATGTGCAGCCTTTCTCCTCTTTCCTTTTCTTTTCTTCATCTCCATCCATGTACTGTATTTTTTCTCTTTTCTCTTCCCATCCCCTCTGTCCATTTGCAGCCTTTTCCCTCTTTCTTCCCTTCCCCTCACCACCATCCATATATATTTTTTTATTTTATTTTATTATGATTTATTTACTGAGGAATTTACTCAAGATGGTGTACAGCAAAAATAAATCAAACAAAAGTGATAGGCAATTACAGCAGTAAAAATATTCAAGTAATAATAGGTAAGGCATAGTATGCTACATTAGAATGTCAACATAATAAAACATTTTAATAGACAGCATAGATGAACATACAGATAAGATAGAAAATAGGGTACTAATTTATAGAAAGTTGCATGTGAAGTCAGAAAGGTGCCTGAATATTAGCTGGGGTAGGAGTGGATAAACTTATCCTGTTACAGTATGTGCAGTCGGTACCACTTCTTTTGTGTGTATGACTAGCAAGTTAGTTCTATGTTCTCCATGTTTAGTCCTTAGTGTCAAATTCACTTCAAACAAGAGAAACAGTTTGATTCTTCATCCAGGAATATACTTGACACAGGTTGCCTCCATTAATTTTAATATGGCCTTGATAAGACAATGTTGGAACCAGAGACAATTGGGAGTTTCTATGGGAAAGGGTGTGAATGCTTGTGCAGTCCAAACATTTTGGCCTCCCATTCTTTAATTACCGTATGAATACTTCTAGAATTACTGTTTTATACTGAAAGTGTAAGGTATATTCTGTAGATCAGTAAAACAAACTCATACTTTAATGCATTTTGAATTCTATGCATTTTTATATGTCACCCAAGTTTCCTTTCTAGAGTTCTGGTAAACCAATTCATAGCATTAATGGATAGTAGGGTGGTCCATAAGACTATGGTAAAAATTCAACCTTATCAAAACATGCCTCTATATGTAGATAAGATATGGTTTTTCTTATCACAATACCACAGGAGACTTTTTGTAATCCCAAAATTAAAACAAATTAATACAAATATAATACATTAAAGTGAAATGCTCAGACCACCAGCTTACATGCTAAATCTTAAACAAGTACAGGCCAGCAAAGGGACCATCATCACACTTCCCCTATTACCCTACTCCAAACTTTTTCGCTCGTTACTTATCTTATGTCATCTTGGTGTGCTCATGTTCTCTATACAGTGCCCATGCTTGATTAAAATGTCCAACTTAATCTCCCAAACTGTGCAATGAGCCGCCCCCCCCCCCCACCCTGATTCGAGTTTCACATTGATAGCTTCTTCAGGAGGGGACGCTACAATACAAATGAAATAACTCTGTGTTAAACCCACATTATACCTAGTGATCATACATTCACTTACATAACACTTTACATTACTATTTCATCACTATGTAACTTGTTTAAATGCAAAAACTGATTACCTTTGTTCCCTGGCCCGTAGTTTCAGGTAAACTACCAAATCCTGCCTGCTTTCCACAACCTTACAGTATTCCTCCCGCCTCCTTATACGTTATACTGCAGATCCCGCCCTACTATTTATTTATGTAACAATTTATATGCCGCATAAAACTATGCGGTTAACACATTGCTTCCATGCATATTATCCTGCTCGCCCTTTAGTCTCACACATATGACACAACAATAAACATAAGCAAATTTCCCACCCACCCCCATGGTAGTTGGCACAATACCAATACAGACATTATCAAATCAGGATTTCAACAATAAAATTGCAGAAGGACATTGAATATTAAGTTCAAAACAAAATATTCTTTAACTGAAGCAACTGCAGAAATATTAGCATAGGAAAGCATTAACAACATTTTCTTGAAGTTAATCTTTCCAGCACAGAATCGTAGAATACTAGGCAGGGCATTCCAAAGTTTAGCACCAGCCACTAACTACTCCATTTATTGGTGCTACATCTTGTTCTATCAATGTGAAACTCGAGTTTGGGAGATTAAGTTGGACATTTTAATCAAGCACGGGCGCTGTATAGAGAACATGAGCACACCAAGATGACATTAGATAAGTAACGAGTGGGTTTTGGCAGGTACTAGTGACCCGGATTGGCCACCATGAGAACAGACTACTGGGCTTGATGGACCATTGGTCTGACCCAGTAAGGCTATTCTTATGTTCTTATAAGTAGAGTAATAATGAATTTACTTTACATAATACATCTTGGTGGATTGGGGACTGGGAAGTGTGATGATGGTCCTTTTGCTGGCTTGTGCTTGTTTATGATTTAGCATGTAAGCTGGTGGTCTGAGCACTTCACTTTAATAATCAACATATTTGTATTAATTTAGGGATTATAAAAAGTCTGCTGTGGTATTGTGATAAGAAGATATTTAACAGCACAGGACTATTTTCATTATATTGAACTCCCTGTTTTAGTTATAAGATAAGATATGGTTAAAATTTGAAGCCATTTGGGACAAATTTAGAGGTTGCTCATTGTCCTACAATATCCTCATAATGTGGCTGGCCATTATTCATAACAATGTGATAATATGGTTAGATACTAAATAGCTTTCTTTGAAGCTGTTGATATTGACAACAACACTTTTATTGTTATTTGAATAACAACTTAGTACCAGTACTGTTGCAAAGCAGAAAGTTAGTTATAGGCAATTGAAATTGAATTGAAATGTTTGTCACATTTTAGGATAAAAATTAAAGAATGTCAAAGACTAGAAGCAGTGCTGAAGTATGGCTGTTAGGGAAGGGCACTAATGAACTATCCAGTTCACATCTTCTAACCAATGGGGATGTTCTTCAGTTGATGATGTACTTACACACTGACAAAAAGGCTGCTTTGAATGAGGTAGCTCATCTGGCCATGTTCAAGGTCTTGGAAATTTTGGCAGTGTGCAAGAACCAGCACATCAGCAAATAGACTTAGGGATTTTTATATTGTTGAAGCTTTATGATGAATATGAGAAGTTAAAAAAGAACCAGCACAGATGCAATGAATATGATCTGGTGAATCAAGAAGCCTTCAAATAACTTCTTATCCATCTTTTTGATGTTGCTACCAGTGACATATTAGTCACAATGAAAATCAAAGAAGACAGACAATTTCTAATCATGCAGAGGCAAGATGCTTCATCATGCAGCATGTCAAATTAAATGACATTGTCAAGAAGCTCACTCCAACATTCATGGTACAAGAACCTTAAGACTGAATTTCTTGACGAAACAGAAACTTCATTATTGCTATATTGGGATGAAAAACTCCTCTTGGACATTACTGAAAGTAAATAATTGATCGACAGAATTGCAGTACTTGTCACTGGCAACAGAGAAGAGAGGTTTTTCGGAGTTCCAAAAATTGGCTCTGGAACTGGCAGACAGCAAGATGAAGCCTGTCTCACAGTACTGGATGGAGTCTTCAGAGACAAGTCCAGTGACTGGTATTTGATACCACTGTGAGTAGGCCTGAAGAACTGTGCATGCATCTTCATTGAATCATCAGTAGGACAAGAGTTAGCATGGCTTGCCTGTCAGCATCATATGATGGAACTAGTGCTTGGAAGCATCTTCACCCAACTGTTTAGAGTTAGTGAAGGACCAGTTGTTGCAGTTTTCAAAAGATTTCAGTACAATTGGCCATACATGGACCAGGATTCGTATTAGGTTGCTGCAGACAGAAATTGCAACTTTCTACAGAACAGACTTGAATGCATCACATCAAAGGGAAGACTACAGGGAACTTCTTGAGCTCTGTTTAATTTTTCTTGGCAACTACCCAGATGCAGACAAGGTTAAGCCATCATTTCAAGCACCCAGGGCTTGCCACCATACACAGTGGATGGTGAAGGCCATCTACAGCATTAAACATAGAAACATGATGGCACATAAAGGCCAACTTACCCATCTAGTCTGCCCATCCGCAGTAACCATTATCTCTTCCTCTCTAAGAGATCCCACGTGCCTATCCCATGCCTTCCTGAAATAACACACAGTCACCACTTCTTCTGGGAGACTGTTCCACACATCTACCACCCTTTCTGCAAAAAAGTATTCCTTACCTTACTCCTGAGCCTATCACCTATAAACTTCATCCTAAACTCTCTCATTCCAAAGCTTCCTTTCAAATAAGAGACTCGACTCATGCACATTTACGCCATGTAGGTATTTAAACATCTCTTTCATATCTCCCTTCTCCTGCCTTTCCCTTTTGGGGTATTCACGCCACTTAATCACAAATTCTGGAAGCATGGCATGACAACACCATCATGTTACTTTTGTTTTTTGTTTTTTATAATACTTTCTAATGATTCTTGTATTGTATCTGTATCTATTAGGACCCCTGACGAAGGTTTGTCCGAAACACGGACCGTGTCGGGTCCCTTGATTGGTAAAAGGGTTTTATTACATGTTTTTTGCATTTTAATTTTGGTACAATAAATTTGCCTGCATCTTGTTCACAGTCTGCAGTTTTGTTTGGTTTTCCTGGTTAAGGTTGCATCAGCAACATTCACCAGACATCTGTGGTTCTTGTCAGAAATTTTGGCTGGTCTGGCCTTTTTTGATGACAGACTAAGCAATAAAGTCCAAGATGATGGCAAACCTTCAGCTTTCACAATCCACAAGTTCGGTGAAATGTCTCAATTGGCCTCCAGAGTCACTTGGTTCCATCAGCCTGAGATCATGAATAACAAAGAGAACTTATATCTTCTTTGGTGACAGCAGAGTTTCTCAGCTTCTTCAAGACAAGTACCCCCTAAGTCTAACAAATATCAACCGAGTACCCCCATCCAAGCTCTGCCTCTGACCCCACCCACATAATAATAGTGCTAATTATAATGCAGTTTCTTCCATCCATTTTTCATATACACAGAATATAAGCTTATTTTAATACATAATGGTAACCACAAAATTTTAAAAACACAAAGCACACTGTATGCAGAGAAAATGTTAATTATCATTTATATTCATTTTTTTTCAAAGAGGGCAAGAGGCAGAGAAAAATGCCTGTATCTAGGTGTGGTTTACAGACCCCCAAGACAACTGGAAGACATGGATGCAGAATTAATTGAAGACATAGAGAATATCACTCTACGAGGAGAAGCTGTACTGCTAGGGGACGTCAATATGCCTGATGCAGACTGGAACTCATTTTCAGCGACAACCAGCGGTAGCAGGAGGCTCTTAACCTCCATAAAGGGAGCACGTCTCAAACAAATGGTAACGGAGCCCACTAGGGCCCAGGCGATCCTCGACCTGGTACTCACCAACGGGGAAAGCGTTTCAGAGGTCTCAGTAGGAGATACGCTAGCCTCCAGCGACTACAATATAGTATGGTTCAACCTTAGGAAAGGCTTCCCTAGATCAAACACGAAAACAAAGGTACTCAATTTCCGGGGCACAGACTTCGCACGCATGGGAGATTTCGTCCATCAGACGCTGCAGGACCAAGCAGAGACCGATGATGTAGAAGCTAAGTGGTTAACACTGAAATCAACCATACATGAAGCAACTAGCCGCTTCATAAAATCAGTAAATAAACGACAAAGAAACAATAAACCCCAATGGTTCACCGCGGAGATCTCGCACCTCATTAAGGAGAAGAAAAAAGCGTTTCTCTCCTACAAGCGCACGGAGAAAAGAGAGGCAAAAGTAGAATATAGGACCAGGTCTACAGCGGTCAAAATGGCAGTTAGGGAGGCAAAACTTCGAGTGGAAGAAATTCTGGCAAAAAACATTAAAAAGGGGGACAAATCCTTCTTCAGGTATATTAGTGACAGAAAAAGGAACACAGGCGGGATAGTACGCCTTAGAAGACCGGACGGAAGTTACGTGGAAGCAGATTCCGATAAAGCCGAACTACTGAATGAATACTTCTGCTCAGTCTTCACCTGTGAGGCACCGGGACACGGTCCCCAGTTGAAGGCAACACAAAGCACAGAAGACCCGTTTCAGAATTTTGAGTTCACACCAGGTGAAGTTTACAGTAAACTGGCAAGACTCAAGGTGAACAAAGCCATGGGACCAGACAATTTGCACCCAAGAATGCTCAGAGAATTGAGCGATGTCCTGGTGAAACCGTTGGCTGAGCTATTCAATCTCTCCCTAAGTAAGGGGAAAGTTCCCCTGGACTGGAAATTAGCTAATGTTGTTCCTCTGCATAAAAAGGGTTGCAGGGCAGAGGCTGCGAATTATAGACCGGTGAGTCTCACATCAATAGTGTGCAAACTCATGGAAACACTAATTAAAAGCAAATTGGACACGATCTTGAATGAAGGGAATCTTCGGCATCCCAGTCAGCATGGATTCACCAAGGGTAGGTCCTGCCAATCCAATCTCATCAGCTTCTTTGACTGGGTAACAAGAAAGTTGGACTTGGGAGAGTCTTTGGACGTCGTGTACCTGAACTTCAGGAAAGCTTTTGACAGTGTCCCACACCGCAGGCTGCTAAGCAAGATGGAATCGATGGGGTTAGGAGAGACACTAACTGCATGGGTCATTGATTGGCTGAGTGGCAGACTTCAGAGGGTGGTGGTTAATGGTACCCTCTCTAAAACATCGGAGGTGACCAGTGGAGTGCCGCAGGGCTCGGTCCTGGGCCCACTCCTTTTCAACATATTCATAGGGGATCTGACTCAAGGGCTTCAAGGTAAAATAACACTATTCGCCGATGACGCCAAACTATGTAATATAGTAAGTGAATGCAGTTTACAGAATTATATGGCGCAGGACCTGCTTACATTGGAAAGTTGGTCCTCAACCTGGCAGCTAGGCTTCAATGCTAAGAAATGTAAGGTCATGCACCTCGGAAGCAGAAATCCATGCAGGACGTACTTCTTGAACGGAGAAACTTTAACTAGGACTTCAGCAGAACGAGATTTAGGAGTAATCATCAGTGCAGACATGAAAACTGCCAATCAAGTGGAGAAGGCTTCATCTAAGGCAAGGCAGATATTGGGTTGTATCAATAGAAGTTTCGTCAGCCGAAAGCCTGAAGTCATAATGCCGTTGTACAGGGCCATGATGAGACCTCATCTGGAGTACTGTGTGCAGTTCTGGAGGCCACATTACAGTAAAGATGTGCGCAGAATTGAATCGGTTCAACGGACGGCCACCAGGATGATCTCGGGGCTCAAGGGTCTCTCGTACGAAGAGAGACTGAACAAATTGCAGCTCTACACTCTTGAGGAACGTAGGAAGAGGGGAGACATGATCGAAACATTTAAGTACCTCACGGGACGTGTCGAAGTGGAAGATGATATTTTCTTTCTCAAGGGACCCTCGGCCACAAGAGGGCACCCGCTCAAACTCAGGGGCGGAAAATTTCATGGCGACACCAGAAAGTATTTCTTCACAGAGAGAGTGGTTGATCATTGGAACAAGCTTCCAGTGCAGGTGATCGAGGCAGACAGCGTGCCAGACTTTAAGAATAAATGGGATACCCATGTGGGATCCCTACGAGGGTCAAGATAAGGAAATTGGGTCATTAGGGCATAGACAGGGGGTGGGTAAGCAGAGTGGGCAGACTTGATGGGCTGTAGCCCTTTTCTGCCGTCATCTTCTATGTTTCTATGTTTCTATGGCAGATAACTTTTAAAATATGCAATGTCACCTCAGTAACAGCTCTAGAGAAATAGACAAATATAGTGCAAAATATAGACAGCAGATATAAATTCTCAAAACGGACACATATCGATCACTAAATTGAAAATAAAATCATTTTTCCTACCTTTGTTGTCTGGTGATTTCATGAGTCTCTGGTTGCACTTTCTTCTGACACGCATCCAATATTTCTTTCTGCCTCCTGCACGCTTCCTCTCCTTCGGACCTCATTCTCTTTTCCAACCAACATCTCTTTCTGCCCCTCCATGAGTCCAACTTTTCTTCCCTTCTTCTACTCTCATTGGCATCATGTTTCCCTCTCTTATTGTCCTTTTCTCATTCCCTCCCTTGCTGCAAAGGGACTGGGGAAAGAGAGAGAGAGATTCAGAATGTATCTCTCCCACTTCATCTACTGCCACATCCAACATTTCTCCCTCCTTTCCACCAGTCCAACATTTCATTATCTCTGCCTCCTGCACGCTTCCTCTCCTCCGGTCCTTATCCCCTCCCCCAACCAACATCTCTCTCTCTCTCCCTCCATGAGTCCAACTTTTTACTCACTACTCTCTCCCCTTCCCCTAAGTGTGACATTTCTTCTTCCCTCCTTTCTGCCCTCCACATCCATCTCTCTCTCTTTCTCTCCATGAGTCCAACACTTTCTGCCTCCTGCATGCTTTCTTTTTCTCCTCGCCCCTTCAAGTATGACATCCCTCTTTCCCACCCCCAGTCCATCTCTCCCCAATTCCACTCACAACATAAGAACATAAGAATTGCTGCTGGGTCAGACCAGTGGTCCATCGTGCCCAGCAGTCCGCTCATGCGGCAGCCCTTAGGTCAAAGACCAGTGCCTATTAGAGTTTAGCTTTACCTGCCTATGTTCTGCTCCAGTAGGAACTTATCCAACTTTGTCTTGAATCATCCAACCTTGTCTTGAATCCCTGAAGGGTGTTTTCCCCTATAACAGCCTCCGGAAGAGCATTCCAGGTTTCTACCACTCTCTGGGTGAAGAAAAACTTCCTTACATTTGTACGGAATCTTTTCCCTTCTAACTTCAGCGAGTGCCCTCTCATTCTCTTCACCTTGGAGAGGGTGACCTGTCTCTCTTTCTCTACTAAGTCAATTCCCTTCAATATCTTTGAATGTTTCGATCATGTCCCCTCTCAGTCTTCTCTTCTCAAGAGAGGCCCAGTTTCTCTAGCTTCTCGTTGTATGGCAACTCCCCCAGTCCCTTAACCATTTTTGTTGCTCGTCTGTGGACCCTTTCCAGTAGTAGTAGTAATAATAATAATAATAATAACAGCTTATATACCACAATACCGTGAAGTTCTATGCGGTTTACAAAGATTAAGCAAAGGTACAAATTGATTGACTTTAAGAGGGGAGGAAGAAAGAGGGTTAATAGGACAGGAAATCCATTTTTGAGGAGAGAGTGATCAATAGAACAAGTTAATCGCTATAGAGGGGAGAGAGAAGAGAGGATCAGTTGTCTAGATACTTTAGGAACAGGTGTGTTTTCAGACATTTCCTAAATTCCTCATAAGTAGTGGGCGAAAGCAATTGTTCCAGTAGTACTATGGTTTTTTTTCATGTACGGCGACCAGTGTTGGACGTAGTATTCCAGGTCGTGACATACCATGGCCCAGTATAAAGGCATGATAACCTTTTCAGATCTGTTCATGATCCCCTTCTTAATCATTCCTAGCATTCTGTTAGTCCTTTTCACCACCGCCGCACATTGTGTGGACGGTTTCATTGACTTGTCTACAAGTACTCCCAAGTCTCTTTCCTGGGGGCTCTCTCCGAGTATATTTCCGGACATCCTGTATTTGAACCTCATTTGCCATTTTGCAGCCCATTCCTTGAGTGTATTTATGTCTCTTTGTAGGTCTTCGCAATCCTTCTGTGTCTTCACTACTCTGAATAACTTTGTATCATCTGCGAATTTAATCACCTCACTCGTCATGCCAAGTTCTAGGTCGTTTATAAATATGTTGAAGAGCACAGGCCCGAGCACCGAATCCTGCAGCACTCCACTCGTGACACTTTTCCAGTCCGAGTATTGTCCATTCACCCCCCCCCCACTCTCTGCTTCCTATCCACTGTGGGACCGGGATCCTGGCGAGGCCTAGTAGCTCCGCAGAATCCTAGTCTTGGCGCGAGCATAAAGGTGGTGGAACACAGCTTGCCTGGTGTCTCCCATAAATTGTACACCAAAATGGCCTGGTTTGTCTAAATATCACACTTTTATTGAGCATCAATGAAGGTTCCAAACAAAAAGGTCAAAATTTGGCATCAATACAAAAACCAAAAGTTCCAGTTTTCTCTGCTGCTTCTTTTCTCATACACGCAAGTTCTAATCCCAGCACTGGCTGTGCTTTCAGAGATAAGTTCAAAACAATAATAACACAAAATACAGTTCATCCTATATGCCACCTTCAAGGTAAGATAGAACAGTTCATGCCTCTGGTAATAGTTTAGGATATAAGGCTTTTAACAGTATTGGCACTAATTATGCTTGTGGTAACCTTGAACAGTAATTCCCCTTAGTAGGAGCAGAGAGGCCGGTTCTCCTACAGGTGTTGCCACTCTTTCCAATCATATGAGATCAAGGTAAATTCTGTAGCTCCCAGCACAGGTTCAAAACAGTGTACAAAAATACTTTCAAAACACAAAACTCCAAAAAGAAAAAAAAACCCTTCACAAAGGAAAAGAAAATTCAGGCTTTCCCAAACCTACTCCCATTCCATGGGGTGCTCTTCCCCCTGAGGCATAACATTGTTCTCCAGCCAGTCCATATCACAAACCTCAGACTGTACTTCAGGATTTTCCATTTCCCAATCTTTGTGAGAACCTTCCTGTGCTGGCCATAAGTTAGCTGCTCCAGCTGACTTCCTTCTCAGCTTTTCCTCAGCTTCCAGTCCCAGCTGCCTCTCCTCGCCTTCTGACAAGGGAAGCTCAGAAAAAGGGAGACTCGGCCAGCAACCACACCCCCTACCAGCAGAGTCAGCTAAATTCTTAAAGAGCCCTGTCCTTTTAGTTCCTGCCTGAGCTCTGTGAACTTTTAAAGGGGCAGGCTCACTCTTGACATTGTGCACAGGATTTCCACTATACCCAGGATGTTTCTTCCACTTAGTCACTGGAACTTTAGTGATACTTACAGGAGCTTTTCCCTTGGCTTTATTAGGCCTAGCCAGATCCCTGTCAAATTCCCCCACCCTCAAAATCTTACCCCGGGTAAGAGATAGATTATGTGAAGATAGTTCCAACAGACGCGACAAAGTATCTACATTGGTGTGAAGCTTCCCTGGCCTGTGGTTCACCTGGAATCTGTATCCCTGAAGAGCCAAATACCATCGTGTGAGCCTAGTATTATTATTCCTCATAGAGTCCAACCACCATAAAGCAGCATGATCTGTGACCAATGTAAAAGCTCGTCCACTGAGATAATGGTTGAGACTGGTCACCGCCCACTTTACGGCCAAGCACTCCAATTCGACAGTAGCATAAATACGCTCATTTGGGTGCAACTTCCTCTTAAGGTACAACACTGGATGTTCAATGCCTCCTCGTTCTTGTGACAATATAGCTCCTAAACCTGACCCCGAAGCATCGGTTTGGAGTACAAATGGCTGTTGAAAATCAATGCCCGCCAAAACGGGCTCCTGACACAAATTATTTTTGAGGCTCTCCCAGGCCCTCCTCCCTTCAAAATCCCATTGTAACCTATCAGGGTAGTTCTTACGGAGCATGTTGGTCAAGGGAGTGGCCCTAGTAGCAAAATTAGGGATGAAGCGCCAATAATACCCTACCAGACCCAGGAATCCCCTTAGCTGCCGTTTGGATTCAGGAATAGGGAAGTCCCATATGCATTGCACTTTATCCACTAGAGGGCGTACCTGACCATTCCCTACCACGTAACCCAAATATGCAACTTCTTTCTGCCCAAAAGCACACTTCTTAGGATTCACTGTGAAACCTGCCTTTCGCAGTGCTTCCAAGACCTCCCGTAAGTGCTCCATGTGCTCTCCCCAAGAATTAGAAAAAATGACCACGTCATCCATATATGCTGCCGCATGCCTCTGCTGGCCGTGTAAAACCTCGTTCATCATGCGTTAGCAATAAGCTGCCGCTCCATGAAGCCCAAAGGGCATGCGCCTGAACTGGTATAAGCCTTGTGGTGTCTGGAAAGCTGTTTTGGGTCGGACTGCGTGGGTCAGAGGGATTTGCCAATATCCCTTGGTGAGATACAGAGTGGACAAGTATTGGGCAGTTCCCAATTTGTCTAGCAGGTCATCCACCTGTGGCATGGGAAAGGCATCAAAGGCCGATACCTCATTCACCTTACGAAAGTCAATGCAGAATCGCGGGGTCCCATCCGCCTTTGGAACTATTACAATAGGGCTGCTCCATGGACTGCAGGATTCCTCAATAGCTCCTAGGCTCAGCATCTCTTCAACCAGCTCCTGGACTAGCTGCTTCTCCTCCGACATCCAATACGGACGCACCCTCACCACCTTTCCTGGCACAGTCTGGATATCATGGTGAACCAACTCGGTGCGTCCTGGAATAGGGGATAACACATCCTGAAACTCTGTCACTAATCTCTGCACATTCTGAGATTGACTACGAGTCAAATTTGGGTTAACCCCCACTTCCTCCTTCTGCAAGAAGTCTTCTAACTGTGGTCCAAAATCCTCCTCCTCCTCTTCCTTCACCTGAGCTGCCAGGGCCTGACATTCTCTCCACGGCTTCAATAGATTGACATGGTATGTCTGATGACGTCCTCTGGAATCCCGTACCTCATAATCTACAGCCGTACGTTGCTGGGTAACCACATAAGGACCCTTCCATTGAGCCAGGAATTTATGTGGATCGTCTGGAACCAGTACCAGCACCTTTTGGCCCGGTCTCAATTGTCTAATTTGCGCCCCTTTATCATAATATCGCTTCTGACGAATCTGATTCTGCTCCAACCCTTGTTGACCTTTTTCCCACAGGACCCCCAACTTCTGTTTTAAGTTTGCCAAATAAGATATAATATTGGAGGATGATTCCTGCTGGCAGTCCCAGGTCTCTTTGAGCAAGTCCAACAGGCCCCTGGGAGACCTGCCAAACATTAATTCAAAGGGACTTACTCCTAGAGAATCCTGAACCTTCTCTCTAGCCGCATACAGAACCAAGGGAAGGTACAGGTCCCAGTCACGAAGGCATTTCTTCCCTAGCCTCTGTAACATCCCTTTTAACGACTGGTTACATTGAGGATGGTAAGCCGCAGTCTTCAGGTGACGAACCCCAAAAGACTCCCAAAAACACTTCATTTCCCGAGAGAGGAAATTACTGCCCTTATCCGTAAGGACCTCCCTCGGGAAACCTACCATACAAAATAATTTGATAAGCTCACTGATGATGTTGCGAGTGGAGATATTTCTTAAGGGAAAAGCCCATGGAAATCGTGTTCCAAAGTCAACTATCACCAAAATATACCGAAACCCTCTGGACGTATTCTCCAGGGGTCCCACAATATCCATTCCTACCTTACACAAGGGAGACTGTACAGCCGGAATGGGTATTAAGGGAGCTTTGTTCGGGCCTTGATGTGTCAGCTTTTGGCATAATGGGCAGGAAGCACAAAAACTCGCCACATCCGACCCCATCCCTGGCCAATAAAATTGACGAGCCACTTGGATACGCGTGGCTTCTTGGGCTTTATGCCCCGCCATGGGATGATCATGAGCAATCTGGAGGACCGTATTACGAAATCCCTTCGGCACCGCCAGTTGCTCTAATACAGCCATCTCCCCCTCCTTCTGAGTTTCCCTATAAAGCAAACCCCTTTTTTCCACCCACCTGATGCCTTTCTCAGGACCCTGGCCCACCTGCTGCCAACCATCCCTCAAGGAAGGGTCATAAGAACATAAGCAGTGCCTCTGCCGGGTCAGACCACAGGTCCATCCCGCCCAGCAGTCCGCCCCCGCGGCGGCCTTAATCACCAGAAGGGGCCCCCTTGCCCCCTAGGTTTCTCATCGAAGTCCTATCTTCCCATCAAAGTCCTAACCCTCCGGCCTTGCACCTGCATGACCTGGTGAGCTGTCTATACTTATGCAACACCCCAGCACCTCCCTCAGTATCCCACGATCCCCTTTTCCCTCAGGAATCCGTCCAATCCCTGTTTGAATCCCTGTACTGTACTCTGCCGGATCACTTCCTCCAGGAGCGCATTCCATGTGTCCATGACCCTTTGGGTGAAGAAAAACTTCCTTGCATTTGATTTGAACCTATCCCCCTTCAGTTTCTCTGAGTCCCCCCTCGTACCTGTCGTCCCTTTTAGTCTGAAGAACCTGTCCCTGTCCACCCTCTCTATGCCCCTAAGTATTTTGAAGGTCTCTATCATATCCCCCCTGAGCCTCCTCTTTTCCAGAGAGAAGAGCCCCAGTTTATCCAGCCTCTCGGCGTATGGGCAGTTTTCCAGCCCTCTTACCAGTTTCGTTGCCCTCCTTTGGACTCTCTCAAGAACTGCCATGTCCTTCTTGAGGTGCGGCAACCAAAATTGAACGCAGTATTCCAGATGTGGGCGCACCATCGCTCGATACAGCGGTATGATGACTTCCCGCGTCCTGGTTGTTATGCCCCTCTTGATGATGCCCAGCATCCTGTTGGCTTTCTTTGAGGCTGCTGCACACTATGCGGATGGTTTCATGGATGGATCTACTAGCACACCCAAGTCTCTCTCAAGTCCGGTGTCTCCCAGCAATCCCCCCCCCCATTTTATACTCGAACAACGGGTTCTTTTTCCCTATGTGCATGACCTTGCATTTATCTACGTTAAAGCGCATTTGCCATTTGTTTGCCCAGTCCTCCAGCTTATCGAGGTCCCTTTGCAGTTCCTCACACTCCTCCTTGGTCCTAACTCTGGCGCAGAGTTTGGTATCGTCTGCAAATTTTATAACCTCACACTTTGCCTCCGTTTCCAGGTCATTGATAAATATGTTGAAGAGTAGCGGCCCCAGCACCGATCCCTGCGGCACACCGCTCGTGACTCCCCGCTAGTCAGAATATTGGCCCTTTACTCTGACCCCCTGTAGTCTACCTGACAACCAGTGCTTGATCCATCTGTGTACATCCCCGCCCACCCCGTGGTTCCACAGCTTCCTAAGCAGCCTTTCATGTGGCACCTTGTCAAAGGCCTTTTGAAAATCGAGGTAAATGATGTCTATGGGTTCCCCTTTGTCCACCTGACTGCTTATTCCCTTAAAGAAGTACAGAAGGTTTGTCAGGCATGACCTTCCCTTACAGAATCCGTGCTGGTCCCGCCTCTGTTCTTCTTTAAAGGTAGGGAAGGTCTCTAAAATATCCGCAGGTACCCATGGCATACAGCCAGCCTGCTGGGCTTCTCTTAACCCCTGGCATCTCTGGCATTTTACTTGTTTCCTGCCCGCCCGGGGTCTCCTGGGTTGGGCCCAGGTACTTTTACCAAAGATCTCCTCCTGAAAAGGAAAAGGGGGAGATTCTTCTACCTGGGAAGTATCTCCCCTTTCTACTACTTGACGCATCTGATCCCGCGTAGAAACGAGTCCCTCTCTATGAGATAACATGGATCCCAGGCCCTCCCAATCCCTCCCCAAGATTAAGGGGTATGGAGCCCTGGGTACCACTGCTATCTTTAACCTATGGAAACGCCCCTGGTATTTCACCCTAACCTCCCTTAGGGGATAACGCACTGTGGCACCATGAACACATTTAATTCCTACCTGTCCTACTATTGGAGGTTCTAGCCGCCCCTGCATGGCCTCCTGCCACCAAGACCGGGCCACCATGGACTGATTGGCCTCAGTGTCTAGTAAAGCTTCCATCATTTGGTCCTCTACTTGGACCAGGTGCTTGTAAAAAGAATTGTGTGTGGCACTATCACCTACCAGGACTTGTTTTCTCGTTCCCCTACAATTTTTTTGTAAATGTCCTGCTTTCCCACATTTATAGCAGATCACCTCCCTCTTAGGCCCTCCTCGCTTACTAGGGAAGGTTTTAGGCACTATACTGGGAGCTGCTACTCGTTTGATCTCATTCTCCACATAAACTCCCTTCGAGATTTTAGCACTACCTTCTGTACCAGGATAGGAAGCAGTGGCATCCATAAAATGTTCCATTGCTTCTAACACTTGTGCCAACTCACTTCCTCCCAGCTTCTTAACCCAGCCACGAACCATCTCAGGTAGTGCTTCAATAAATTGCTCCTTCAGGATCTCAGCAAATAATGCCTTAACGTCAGTTAAACAAGACTGTAGCCACCTTTCCGCCATGCGTTGCAGGCGCTGCAGTAGTGTTTTAGGGCGCCCCCTTCCAACATATGGGAACCCCGAAATTGCTGACAATAGAATTCTTTAGTGAGACCTAAAGTTTCTAAGATGTGGGCCCTAACTTGGACATAATTGGTAACATACTCTGAATTCAAGGTTTGGTATGCTGCCAGAGCTTTCCCTGCCAGACAAGGTGCTAATCTTACAGCCCACTAGCTCTCTGGCCATCCAACAGCCTTAGCAACCCGTTCAAAAGTATTGAGAAAGTCATCTGCTGCATCCTGCGGACCCATTTTACATAGTGTCAAAAATTACAAAGGATGAGGTCCTACCGGACTCTGGACCCCGGCACCTGGCATACTTGCATCCATAGGTGTCTGTCCACCAGCAGGTCCCAGACTAGAAGTCCTTAACTGCGTTGAAAGTACTTTTATAAGTTCCTCATGACGGTGTTGTGCCGTCTCCTGGGTAGCCCTCCAAATTTCTTGGTTAGCACAAATCACCGCACGCAGGTCCTCGGTTAATTGTTGTCTCCCAGCGTCCATCACCGCCGCCAACTGCTTGACGTCCATCCTGAAACAAAAAAGGACAGGAAACACCAAGTGCGGCTCCTTAAAGCAGAGATTCTCCTTCCCTGTCTAAACTGGGAGACCTCTTTACTTCAGGAATCCTCTTCAGTTCCCCCCCCTAGGTACCTCTTACCTAAGGGACTGAAGAGTCTGCGCCTTTGGGATCTTAGGGCGTCCCCAAACCACAATCCTGTCGTTTTTACCTTCTCCTGGATCAGCAGTCTCGCTCGCCCACGCTGCAATCCTGGTGCTAATCCACCACTGTTGCTCCCACGTCGTGATTCTCCAACCGACTCAGCCCAAGCGTCGTCACATCAGGAACATAAATCCCAAAAGCAAGTAGTTATTAGGTCCCAAAAGAAAGACCACTCGAAAAGAGTAACAAGAGAAGAAAAAAAATTTTCTGTGTCCACCAGGAGGCAGTATAATCTCCTCTGATACCACTTGTGGGACCGGGGACCGGGATCCTGGCGAGGCCTAGTAGCTCCGCAGAATCCTAGTCTTGGCGTGAGCATAAAGGTGGTGGAACACAGCTTGCCTGGTGTCTCCCGTAAATTGCACACCAAAATGACCTGGTTTGTCTAAATATCACACTTTTATTGAGCATCAATGAAGGTTCCAAACAAAAAGGTCAAATTTGGCATCAATACAAAAACCAAACGTTCCAGTTTTCTCTGCTGCTTCTTTTCTCATACACGCAAGTTCTAATCCCAGCACTGGCTGTGCTTTCAGAGATAAGTTCAAAACAATAATAACACAAAATACAGTTCATCCTATATGCCACCTTCAAGGTAAGATAGAACAGTTCATGCCTCTGGTAATAGTTTAGGATATAAGGCTTTTAACAGTATTGGCACTAATTATGCTTGTGGTAACCTTGAACAGTAATTCCCCTTAGTAGGAGCAGAGAGGCCGGTTCTCCTACAGGTGTTGCCACTCTTTCCAATCATATGAGATCAAGGTAAATTCTGTAGCTCCCAGCACAGGTTCAAAACAGTGTACAAAAATACTTTCAAAACACAAAACTCCAAAAAGAAAAAAAAAACCCTTCACAAAGGAAAAGAAAATTCAGGCTTTCCCAAACCTACTCCCATTCCATGAGGTGCTCTTCCCCCTGAGGCATAACATTGTTCTCCAGCCAGTCCATATCACAAACCTCAGACTGTACTTCAGGATTTTCCATTTCCCAATCTTTGTGAGAACCTTCCTGTGCTGGTCATAAGTTAGCTGCTCCAGCTGACTTCCTTCTCAGCTTTTCCTCAGCTTCCAGTCCCAGCTGCCTTTCCTCGCCTTCTGACAAGGGAAGCTCAGAAAAAGGGAGACTCGGCCAGCAACCACGCCCCCTACCAGCAGAGTCAGCTAAATTCTTAAAGAGCCCTGTCCTTTTAGTTCCTGCCTGAGCTCTGTGAACTTTTAAAGGGGAAGGCTCACTCTTGACATTGTGCACAGGATTTCCACTATACCCAGGATGTTTCTTCCATTTAGTCACTGGAACTTTAGTGATACTTACAGGAGCTTTTCCCTTGGCTTTATTAGGCCTAGCCGGATCCCTGTCACACCACCAACCAGTTTTTAATCCACGTGAGTATATCACCCTCGATTCCGTGGCTCGCAATTTTCAAAAGTAGGCGTTCATGTGGAACCTTGTCGAACGCCTTCTGAAAATCTAGATAACGATGTCGACCGGGTCACCTTTGTCTATCTGCCCATTTATTCATAGAAACATAGAAAGGTGACGGCAGAAAAGGGCCATAGCCCACCAAGTCTGCCCACTCTACTGACCCGCCCTATCAAGTCTGAGTGTCTTACTAGGCCTCTGTAGGGATCCCACGTAGATGTCCCATTTATTCTTAAAGTCAAGCACGCTGTTGGCCTTGGCCACCTGCTCCGGAAACTTATTCCAGTGCCCTACCACTCTTTCCGTGAAGAAATACTTCCTAATGTCACCCCTAAATTTCCCTCCTCTGAGTTTGAGCGGATGTCCTCTTGTGGCCGAGGGTCCCCTGAGTAGAAAGATGTCATCTTCTACCTCGACACGACCCGTGATGTATTTAAACGTTTCAATCATGTCTCCCCTCTCCCTGCGTTCCTCCAGAGTGTAGAGCTGCAGTTTGTTCAGTCTCTCCTCATACGAGAGACCCTTGAGCCCCGAAATATTCCTAGTGGCCATCCGCTGAACCGACTCGACTCTAAGCACATCTTTGCGGTAATGTGGCCTCCAGAATTGCACACAATACTCCAGGTGAGGTCTTACCATGGTTTTGTACAGTGGCAATATGACCTCTGGTTTCCTGCTTACGAAACTTCTATTGATACATCCCATCATTTGTCTTGCCTTGGATGATGCTTTTTCCACATGATTTGCAACCTTCATGTCTGCAGTGATGATCACTCCCAAGTCTCGCTCAACTATCGTCCTGGTCAACGTTTCTCCATTTAAGGTGTAGGTTTTGCATGGATTCCTGCTACCGAGGTGCATGACCTTACATTTCTTGGCGTTGAAGCCCAGCTGCCATGTTGAGGACCAGTTCTCCAATGTAAGCAGGTCCTGTGTCATACAATCCTGCAAATCATTTTCCCTTACTATATTGCATATTTTGGCGTCATCGGCGAATAATGTTACTTTACCCTGAAGCCCTCGTGTCAAGTCCCCTATGAATATGTTAAAAAGGAGTGGACCCAGGACTGAGCCCTGTGGGTCTCCGCTGGTCACTTCCGATGTTTCAGAGAAGGTGCCATTGACCATCACCCTTTGAAGTCTACCACTCAGCCAATCTTGGACCCAAGTAGTTAGCGTCTCACCTATCCCCATTGATTTCATCTTGCTTAAAAGCCTGCGGTGTGGGACACTGTCAAAAGCTTTACTAAAATCCAAGTATACTATGTCCAGAGACTCCCCGGAGTCCAGCTTCGTTGTTACCCAATCAAAGAAGCCGATGAGATTAGATTGACATGACCTACCCCTAGTGAATCCATGTTGATTGGGATCCCTCAGATTCCCATCCTCCAAGATCATGTCTAACTTGCGTTTAAGTAGTGTTTCCATGAGTTTACACACTATCGATGTGAGTCTGTAATTCGCAGCCTCTGCTCTGCAACCCTTTTTGTGCAGAGGAACGACGTTAGCTGTTTTCCAGTCTAGTGGGACTCTCCCCGTCCTTAGGGAAAGATTGAAGAGTATGGCTAATGGCTCTGCCAGGACTCCGCACAGCTCTCTGAGCACTCTTGGGTGCACTTTGTCTGGTCCCATGGCTTTGTTTACCTTGAGCCTTGCCAGTTCGCTGTAAACGTCAGCCGGTGTGAACTCAAAGTTCTGAAATGGGTCTTCCATGCTTGAATTCCTTCGAAGAAGTGCAGTAAGTTTGTCAAGCAAGATCTTCCTTTGCTGAAGCTGTGCTGCCTGGTCCTCATCAGTTTGTGTCTGTCAAAGTGATCCATGATGCAGTCCTTTATCAGCGCCTCACCATCTTTCCCGGTACCGACTCACCGGTCTGTAGTTTCCCGGATCCCCCCTTGAACCTTTCTTGAAGATCGGCATATCATTCGCCATTTTCCAGTCTTCCGGAATCTTTCCTGATTTGATCGACAGATTGGCTATTAGTTGGAGCAATTCAGCTATAACCCCTTTCAGTTCCTTGATTGCCCTCAGGTGGATAACATCTGGTCCTGTGTATAGCCTGTCTACTTCAGGTATATTGGATATATCCTCTTCGGTAAATACAGACGAAAAAAATGTGTTCAGTTTGTCGGTGATGGCTTTTTATCCTCCTTTAGTATTCCCTTTATTCCCTGGTCATCTAACGGCCCAACCGCTTCCCTCGCGGGTCATTTCCCCTTAATATATTGAAAGAACGCCTTAAAGTTTTTGGCCTCCTTAGCTATTTTTTCTTCATAGTCTCTTTTGGCCCCTCTTACCGCTTTATGGCACTTGCGTTGATGTTTGTGCTTTTTCTAGTTTTCTTCCGTTTTTGTCCTCTTCCATTCCTTAAATGAAGTCTTCTTGTCTCTGATCGCTTCTTTCACTGCTACAGTGAGCCACACCGGTTCCTTGTTCTTCTTCTTCTTGAAACCCTTGTTGATATGCAATATATATAAATTTTGCGCCTCGGTGACTATGTCCTTAAAAAGGGACCATGCTTGCTCTAGTATATGTACAGTGCTTATCCTCTTCCTAATCTTCTTCCTTACCATGGCTCTCAACCCTTCGTAGTTTGCCTGCATTCTTCTCCTTCTAGTCTCCTCTCCTGCTCGCCCTCCCCTGTTCTTTCCCCATGCTCCATTTCTTCCTCTCCTCCACACGATGTCCATTTCTCCCTCTCTCATCACTCTCACTTATCTTACAACAATTTTCCTTCCTTCCCTCCCACCAACCCCACTTACAACTAATATACTTTCTCCCCATTCACCATCTCACCCTCCCCTCCAGCATGCAGCACCTTTCCTTTCCCTCCTCTTCTCCTCCAAGTCCAGCAGCACCTTTCCCTTCCCCTCCTGCCAGGTCCAGCAGCACCTGTTCTCCCTTCCCCCGGACCTTCACCATGTCTAGCAGTACCTCTTCTCTCTCTAGTGGCGACAGCTCACTGTGTGTTTTTAACTTCCCCCACACAGTTGCCGCTAGAGTTAGTTTAGCCGCAGTTCTATCAGACAGCTTTGGAGCCTTTGCTAGTTCGGCCTACCTCCGACAAAAGAGGAAGTTACATCATTGGAAGCGAGCCAGCCTAGCAAATGCCCTGAGGCTGCCTGATGAAACTGCAGCTAAACTAACAATAGTGGCAGCTGTGTGGGGAAGTTAAAAGCACGCAGTGAGCTGCCGCTAGGGAAAGAAAAGGTACTGCTGAGCTGGCGAGTCCATCAGGCAGCCTCGGAGCCTTTGCTAGGTTGGCCTGCCTCCGATGATGCAACTTCCTCTTTTATCAGAGGTGGGCCAGCCTAGCAAAGGCCTGAAGCTGCCTGATGGAATCGCTGGCAAAACTAATGCTAGCGGCAGCTGTGTGGGGAAGTTAAAAGCACACAGTGAGCTTCCGTTGATGGTCCGGGGGGAAGGAGGCTGGGGAGAGAAGATGAGGAAGGCAGAAGATACATGATGGCAGAAGCAAGTTGGGAGACATACAGCGTACTCCATCGCATGTTAAGAACCTCTGGTGTACATCACTGTGCTATAGAAATGATAAATAGTAGTAGTGTTCTTGGCACAAATGTAGGGTTACCAGATTTTCCATCTGGAAAATCCGGATCCCTAGACCCACCCCCATTGTCTGGATAAGGGCCATGATTTTTACAATCTTACCTGGTTCGTTTTGGAACAACTACCGGGGGATTTTAGAGGCGACAAGATGGTACATATCCAACTCAGGGAACAGTTTTGGATTTTCCAGCTTCACTCTGTGCAACCCCTTGGACTCAATGACAGCATTGAGTGGAATACGATCTTTTAGCGTTTTTTGCTTATTAGCCTGTGGGCTCTTGTCTCATTGGTCTGTTTTTTCATGACGTCTCTTGCCTTTCGGCTTTTTAGCGCAGCGTGCGCACCGCTCTGTTAGCTCCTCCCTCCTCCCAGACGGCTCGGACTTTTGCTACTCAGTCAGCTATCAAGCAACTATGGGTTCCTGATGAAGGGACATTGAACTTCCGATACCAGGCTTGGTTGAACCCGCTTTCAGGGGTGACTGGATGATCGTGTCACCCCCTACTTTTCATCAAGATCTACGGACATACTTTTTCAGCTAAGTGTAAGGTTATCTGGGTAGTTGGCTGGGGGGGATCTCAGAGTGGTTTTTGATGATTGACTTCACCTGTGTGATTATTAGTTCTCACTGTGGTATTTTCACTATTTTGTTGAGCACATGTGAGGTATCCTATGATGGTGTGCAGGCAGAGGTTTGTTTACCTTTGCCCTGTTGTGTAAAGCGCTGAAGATTTTCTCCCTTTGCTGACCTCTCACGCTGAGGATACCCCCCTTCTCATCAACAAATTTAGTATTATAGTTTAGTAATCCACATTTTGTGTTATCTCACTCAGGTCTGTCAGCTATCAGTTAACCACTCTCAGAACTCTTGACTTTTACTGCCTTTTGGTCTGTGTCTTTTGTTGTCGTCGGGCTGCACATCTGCGTATGCGCGAATGAGATGCAATGATAGTCCTCCATAGCCCCAGGTATGTTAGATAGATTGTGAGCCCACCGGGACAGCTAGGTAAAATACTTGAGTACCTGATTGTAAAACCTCTTAGATAACCTTGATAGGTGGTATATAAAAACCTAATAAACTTGAAAATTTAAACATCACACGTGCGTGCACGGGACGACATCGTGTCATATCCACGCATGAGTGGGTGCTCTCTTGCACAAAGGAAAGCTTTTCAAAACCCGGACAAAGTGTCGTGTTTTGAAAAGCCATCTGGACCTCCGGACATGTTCTCAAAAGGAGGACATATACGGGGAAATCTGGACGTCTGATAACCCTACACAAATGGATAAAAAAAATGCTCATCAGTTCCGGTTAACTATCCTGCAATCTGTAGAGATGATCCAAACTACCAGTATTTGAAGCAGTCAGCAATATCAATGACAGTAGTCAATGACTCTTGAAAGAGCAATTCAAGTCTCACAAAGAATGAGGCGCTGAATCAGCTCCTCTTTCACCTTGTTGCCGGGCACAAAAGACCTATCCAATTTGCTCCAAAGCCACATAGATGAATACTGACTGAATGTAGAACTACTGTTCAGCATTTACATATAACAAACATTTTATAGTTACTATGGAATATTAGTTGCCAGTCATCACTGAACATTGAACAATGCTTAATCATTAGGCCAACAACCCTATTTTCAACTGTATGTTTAAATATGGTTATTCATTTTCATCGTGCATAGAAACATCCATAGCAAAACACAACAAAGTTCTTACATTTGTGCACTAATACAATCCCTCCCTCCCACCCACCCCATCCCCCTGAATAGAAACATAAACATAATAATCCCTGAGCACTGGGAGCCAATCAAAACGCAAATTACAGATTCAGGAGTCTACTCCGGGCCATAGGAGTAAGAGACAGCCAAAATCGCTCCCAGATCAAGGTAAATCGTTGACCCGGCCCAGTGTCAAAGTCAGTAAAATGTCTACATTCCAAAGAGGCATGTATGATCATCAAAGTTCTCCGTTGACTGTAAGTCGTGGCATCACTGGCCAGCCACTGTCAAAATTGCTTTTTTTCTAAGCAACATTGCTCGTGCCATGAAAGTTGAAAGGCCTTTACGTTTAGGTGTGACAATATCATAGAAACCAAATAATGCTCTGGGTGTTGGGACTACCGCCGACCCCAGAGAGAGGTAATATAGGATCCCAAAAGGTGCCAGAACATATGTCCCAGCGAGGCGTGCGCTTAAGAACATTTAGGACATTGAAGGAGCTGGGTGATGCCCATCCGGCAAGCTCGTATAGGTGAAATGTAGAGGTGAAGCGTAAACTTCAACTGCAGTTCCCAATGTTGAATGTTAGAGGACTCCTTTCTCAAGTTTTTCACCACTTACTGCAGCTGGTAATAACACATTGTAAATCCTCAGCCCAGGTTGCCACTAAAATGGCAAAGTTAGGACCAGATTGACTGTCACAAATGCCCACATAATGAAAGTGGAGAGGGATCAATTGTGCAAACAAACTAAACATTTCAGAAAGAGTTTCATGACAGTGTCCGTCAAATGGCAAGCAGGCAGAGAGCGGACATAATGATGAGCTTGAAAATATGCAAAATTGTCTACATCAGGAAGCCCAAATGTACGCTGTAAAGAAGCAAAAGAAGCAAGTCGACCCTCTTTTGTATACATCTGGAAAATATAATGTAAGCCCAAAGCTGCCTACCTCTGAAAAGATACAGATTGTATACCTGGTAAAAAGTCCCCATTTCCTTGAAGCATGAGAAAGGGAGAAATCTTAGAAGACAGTTTCAAACAACGGTACACCCAGCGCCATGTCTGCCTCACTGGGGCAAATATAAGGTATTGTGCCACCATGAGACGTAGGGGCGGGGCTGCTGCATGTAATAAATACCTATTTTCAACTGTAAATAGCACAGTAAGAATTTTAACTTCTTTCCATTTGCTCACAATTCAGGTTTAGATGAAAAATTAATATAAATTCTGTCTTTACATTTTATGTATTAAATTAAAAATCATTGAGCAACCTCTAAATGTTCACCAAAAGGTTTATAATTTGGCCCAATTAACAGTGGCCAGACATAGAACAAAATTAACTTGTGGAGGTCGTCCCCCATGAACTTGATTTTTTTTTGGACCACCCTAATGGATAGGTACTTATTTCTCTATCCACAGCATCCAAAGGAAGAATGATTTGTAACTTTTCTTCTGTCTCTCCTTTTTCCCTCCATCTGTGTACAGTTTTACCCCCTCTCTTCCTGTTCTCTCCTCTCCCCTCCATCTATGTCTAGCATCTCCCATCTCTTTTTTCATGTCTTGTTCACAATCCCTCTTCATCATTCCTGCCTCCATTGATACATAAAGTATGTGTCAGGGGTGGGACCAGCAGAAGCTGGACAAGGGTTCAGACTGTGAGAGATTCTACACTGCCTGTTATTTTCACTTCTTTAGTGGTTCCAGTGATTGGCTTTAAGGAAAAGGAACAGATGGGCAATAATAGATGAGTGGTGTGGAGGAAGTGAGGAAGAGTTGCTAGATAGAGAGGAAACTCAATAAAAAATGCAGCCAAGAAAAATTTGCCAGCTCAAAAAAATTCCCTGGATAATAGCACTGGTGCTGCAGAGAGGAGAAAGTGAAGTTGCTTACCTGTAACAGGTGTTCTCCGTAGACAGCAGGGGAATGCAGCCACACTTGATGGTGAAGTCCCTGGACTGAGTCTGCGCTGTGGAACTCTCCCTAGTACAGTAGGACTTTTTTTTTTTTAACCTACTGGGCATGTGCAGCCACCTTGACTGTGTAGCTCCACCCCTGAGTTTGACAGTATGTCTCTAGCTCATTAATAAATTGACATGCGGGGATGGAGGGCGGGCAAGTGTGGCTGCATTCCCCTGCTGTCTACGGAGAACACCTGTTACAGGTAAGCAACTTCATTTTCTCCAATAGACAAGCAGGGTAATGCAGCCCCAAGAAAAATGGGAGGAGGCAAGTCAAAATTTTTTTTTTTTTTTAATTGGACAGTGGAAACATTGCAAAGAACAGATTGTCCAAATTGATTGTCTTGTGTTGAACCTTTGTCTAACAACAACCAAAACCACTGAGAGAAATTATATTCAAAAACAAAAAAGGGATTCAAATATAAAGAAATATAACCCGGGATCCAAGATGGCCGCGGTCGTGGTTCACTGAGCAACTGCCCGCAAACCTTACCTTTGGGAACTTGGTTTTCTGGCGTTTTTTCACTGTAGACTTTGGACCATGCCAAAGAGGAGAGGAAAGGGAGCCTTTTCAACCTCGCGGTGTCCCGGAGTAGCCTCCTCTGGCAACATTGAGGAGTTGCTGAGACGGATGCAGGGCGCCATTGGAAAGTCGGTGTCGCTCCCGCCTGAGACACTTCCTGGAAATGGACTGGAGGCGTCTCTTCGGGCTCATGAGATCTCGTTGAGCCCCGAAGTAAGAATCCCTCCTCCCAACCCTCGAGCCGCCAGTTCCCCGGGAGTGGAGAGGCAGCCGGAAGTCGGCATGAGCTCCCACCCAGAGGCTGCAGGGAACAGCGAGACAAACATCGACTCAGGCTCGCACGGATTGCAGCAGAGCCTGAGTGCACATGAGGACATCACAACGCTGGGATCAACCCTGACACAGGAGGAACGGAGAGGAGAGGATCCTTTGGCTGGTGAGCCTAATTTCTTACTATCAAACCTGCAGACTTTTAATATTGTAAAACCCCAAGAAGTTACATTGGAGGCTTTGTGGGATTTGACTGCCAATCTCGTTAGAACAGTAAATACTAATCACCTTCAAATTGAGGGGAAAATAAAAACTCAGGAGAAAGAAGTTCTACAGATAAAACAAGACCTGGGAGAATCAAAGTTAGATATCCAGAGTATTAAAGATCAACTTAAATCTTCCAAGTTGCTTCAGGACACTTTAATCAAGGATAATATTAATCTAAGAAGGAAGATAGAGACATTTGAAAATTTCTCTAGGAATAATAACTTAAGATTGATTAATTTTTCACGAATTTCAACAGTGACTCCAAGAGAAATGTTAAAGCGGTATTTGCTGGAAATATTGGAAGTATCGGAAGATTCATTACCTCCTTTCACCCAGGTCTATTATATACCTAATAAAAATCAGGATCTTCAAGAAAAAACTCAGGGACCAATTGATGTATCTGCTTTACTTGAACTATCTGATAAAGAAATTGCAATACCTGCTACATTGATTGTGACCTTGGCTATTACGTTGGACAAAAATTGGCTTTTGAGACTATTCTTCAAAAATAAAGAGAAAAAGTTTCTTGATATAAAAGATACAGATGTTCCCAGATTTGGCAAGAGATACACAAAGACGTAGAAAGGAGTTTCTATTACTAAAACCTGGAGTTTTGGCTCTTGGGGGAACTTTCAAGTCATCCCTGCAAATGCATAGTTCAATATAATTCTCAGAAATATGTTTTCTTTGAGCCAAACCAGTTGACGGCCGTTCTCTCCTTGTCCCGCCTGGAAAAGGGGAAAGAATGAGGGCTTCAAGATATTAGACGCCTGAACATCAGTTAACCACGTACCAATTATCTTTAATTAATATTTCTTTGTTAGTTCCGTTTATTTTACATCATGGATCTGGACTTGAGAGATTATACAATATTTGGTTTCTATGTAAATTTATGAGGTTTCTCTTTGTTCTCTTGTTGTAATCACTTTCTGTACAAGATCATATCTTGATTTGTTAATTTGATTTGATTAATTATAAATAAATAATTTTTTAAAAAAAGAAATATAACCCACAAAGAATCCACTCTAAAAAATCACAATCTAAATTCATTCAAATGTTATGTCAATGTGATCAAATAGATCAATACCAATACATAATGTATACATTATACCTTATGTATTGGTATAGATCTATATATATTATGTATTGGTATTGATCTATTTGATCACATTGACATAACATTTGAATTAATTTAGATTGTTATTTTTTAGAGTGGATTCTTTGTGGGTTATGAACCTTTGTCTAAACAATAATGCTTAGTAAACATATGAACTGAAGACGAAGTTGCTGCTTTGCAGATATTTTGTATGGGAACTGCTGTCAAGCTCACAACTGAGGAAGCTGTTGCTTGTACTTGATGAGCCCCAGTGTAACCTGGAGGAGACAAGGAAGCTTTCTTATAAGCAAAAGAGATGCAATTAGCAATTTAGGACAATATAGTTCATTTAGAAACTGCATGTCCTTGAGTAGCTGCGTTAAAGGAAACAAATAATTGATTGCTGTTACAGATAGAAGTAGTCCTGTCCAGGTAGTAAAGCACTGCTATTTTGCAGTCTAATGTATGAAGAGTTTGCTTCGATGGGGTAACATGCAGAGGAGAAAAGAATGATGTCAAAGAAATGGATTGATTGATGTGAAAATCCATGACTACTTTTTGAAGAAACTTTGGATGAGTACGAAGAAGCAGCTTAGCGGGAAAAAATTGAAGATATGGCTCATAGATAACCAGATATCTAACAGAAGCTCCGGCACCGACAACAAATAATAAGATAAGTGTTGGGCTTCCAGTTTAAGTTTACATCATAAGATTAGCACTTTATAATTAATCTTTTGCACAAAGCATTAGCACTTTATAACAGCTTTGAATTCCACTCGGAGCTCGATGAAAGATACCATATACCTGCATATACTGTTTCAAAACAACTGTGATTTGAACAGAGCAGGTCTCTGAGAACTTGAGAGTACATTCATTAAGAGATTTTGGGAACAATTATTCATATAAGTCCTGGTCACACGTTTGTCATAGATAACCAGAGCCTGCAGTTCACTAACTCTTCTGGCCGAAGTAAGGACCACTAAAAAAGCTGTAGTGTAGAAGATCCCAAGGGCTCAAAGGGATCCTTTATCAGGTGGTCCAAAACAATGTTGAGATCCCAGGCTGAAGGTGGCATACAAAGAGGAGGCTGGAGGTTGTTAAGACATCTTAAAAACCAGAAGATTTTGAGAAAGAGGTTTCCCCTCCCAAAATGATGGTAGGCTGATATAGCTGAAAGGTGAAGACATACAGAGTTGGTCTTAAGACTTGAATTTGATAAATGCACTAAGTAAGTCAGGATATGATCCACAGGGCAGCGGAATGGGTCTTGATCCTGTGATCCTGCCCAGCTGGAAAACCGTTTTGATTTCACCTGATATGACTTCCTGAATGGTTTTCTAGCTGCAAGAAGTATGATTTTTACTGCTGACGAGACTAGAACATCTGCGAGGATTGCCCGCTCAATCTCCATGCTGTGAGATGTAGGCTGTGAAGATTGGGATGGAGTAGTTACGTGTCCTGTTGGAACCAAAGAGACGGATGGTCCCCTAATGAAATTGGGTGTGCATCCAGTAGGTCCAGAAGGATGGGATATCAGATCTGTCTGGGCCACCGAGGTGCTATGAGAATCAGTTGAGCTCTGTCTCTGATGGTCTTTTGGAGAACATTGGAGATGAGAGGAATCGGTGGAAATCCGTACAACAGATTGGAAGTCCATGGAATTGAGAAAGCATCCCTGGCGACTGCATAAGGAGCTGGTCATAGGAAGCAATAGTGGGCACACTGAGCATTGTTTGCGGTAGCAAAGAGATCCATCACGGGAGTGTCCCATTGGTGAAAAATGGATTGTAGTGCATCCCTGTTTAAGGTCCACTTGTGAGGGTTGAGCTTTCGACTGAGGGAGTCTGCAATGACATTCATTTTCCCTGGAATGTATATTGCTTGTATCTCTGTAGAGAGGGAGAGAGCAAAAATCCATAGATGATGAGCCTCTCTGCAAAGGGGTAAGGATCCTGAAACCCCTTGTTTGTCAGATAGAACATTGCTACCTGGTTGTCTGTTTGAATTAGCAGTTGTGTGTTGTGCACATACCTGCTGAACGCTCTGAGGGCATAATAAATTGCCCAAAGTTTTAGTAGGTTGATGTGGAAGTGAAGTTCTTTTTCTGACCAGACACCTTGAGTCTGAAAGTGGTCGAGATGCGCTCCCCCATCCCTTGTTGGAGGCATCTGTAGTCATGGTGAGAAGAGGAGGTGGAGGCTGGAACTGGCATCCCTGTTTGAGGGCCAGAGACCGAATCCACCAGGATAGGGATTCTTTTACCTTGTGTGAAAGTGGAATCAAGGTGTCAGGGATTGGAAATGTTGATTCCGGCTGAGTTTGAGATGGCATTGCAGAGGACGCATTTGCAGTCTGGCATGTGACCCAAAAGTCACAATATGTTGCATGCTGAAAGAGCGAAAGTTTGTTGCATTTGATGTGCCAGAGTGATGATTGCTTGATGACGTTCTTCTGGCAGATAAGTTCGTGCAGTGACAATGTCGAGTCAATGTGCCTATGTACTTAAGGCAACGCAATTGATCAAAATTGATGAGAAAACCCAAAGTTTGGAGTGAATGCACTGTGTCTTGAATAGTCAGCAAGAGCTGCTCCTTGGAGTGAGCAACTAGGAGCCAGTTGACGAGATAAACACCATGTGATGTTGTTTCCAGAAGTCAGCTGCTACCACTTCTAGACATTTTGAATACCCGTGGCACTGATGATAGGCCGAAGGGTAAAACTTTGTACTAGCAGTGTTTGTTGAGACGTATGAATCTGAGGAATTTCCAGTGGGCAGAATGAATTGGGATATGTGTATATGCATCCTTGAGATCCAGGGCGGCTAACCAATCATTTTGGCTGATCAGAGGAAGGATTGTTGTAAGAGAGATCATGTGAAACTTCTCCAATATGAGAAAAAGGTTCAATGGGCAGAGGTCGAGGATAGGTTGGAGATCTTGCATCTTCTTGGGAATGAGAGAGAATTTGGAATAGAACCCTTTGAACTGTTCGTGTTGAGGTACTTCCTCTATTGCGTTGTTCTGGAGCAGTGACGCGACTTCCCTGGTTAGCTGCGGAATGTGATGATGTAGGATGATGGACGGTGGAGGAAGATGGGAATCGATGTGATGAGGCTAGAAATTGAGTGAATAGCCTTGAGAGATGATAGTCAGGACCCACTGGTCTGTGGTGACTTTCTGCCATGTGGAGAAAAATTGTGTTAGCCGCCCCCCCCCCCCCCACCCTACTGGAAGGAGGTCAAAAACTAGGAGTAGTTTTGAGTGGAGGAAGCTGAGTCATTGGCTGTTGCTTACGGTCTCAAGGGTGCTGTTTATGTGACACTGGAAAAGATTGATTTCTTAATGGAGGAGGGCAAGAGTAGGGAGTGAAACGCCTCCTAGGGTAATATTGCTGGAAAAATTGTTGATTGTACAATTTCCTGAATGCTAAAGAAGAGGAAGGCTTATGGTAAGGTTGCAGATTATTGTGAGCATGTGCCGACAGTTCTCACATAGCTGTAGAATCTTCTTTTAAGTTGCGAGACCGTAGCTTTAACGTGCTCACCAAACAGGCTATCTTCCACACATGGAGCATCTGCCAGTCTATCATGAAGATCCAACCTGAGCCTATTGAGTGACGAACCGCAATTGCTACCGCTGCTGTTTTGGAACTTGTATCATCGGCATCATAATTGGTTTTAATGAGATGATACGTAGATTCCTGCAGTGCTAGGTATAGTTCTGCCCTTCTGCAGGTGAAGGTGTGTCCAGTTGTTGTAAAATGGAGTGTTGGAAATGCAAAATTTGCAGTTGATGCGCTAAGATCTTCGAATTGAGCATGGACCCTTAGAAAACCTTACATCCAATTGAGTCGAGGAAGCGGTGATCCTTCCCCGAAGGTGAGTTGAACTGGCTTTTTGAAGATTTGGCCTTATGAATGGCTGACTGCTACCGTGGAGTGGTGTGGAAGTTGTTGTACTTTGTGACCAGGTGCTTGCTCAGCCTTGTATTTTGCCTCCAGGCGTCTGGAGAAAGTAGAGATGGACTGGGTTTTTTCCCAATTAGCTAATTGTAGGTCTTGAAGAATCTGATGCACTGGGAGTGACTCCATGCCCTTTGAAGGAGTTTTACAAAACTGCAGGATCGCCTGGAAAGCCTTCTTATCTGTTGGAGTGGCTGCTTGAGACAGGCGAAGAAGATTGGACACCTTTTGAAGAAATTTAAGATATGAGTAGTCATCCCCTTGGTCTGGTTGCAGCATAGGCTGAATAGGAGAGGGAGGATCTGCAGCTGCTGTGGTGGCATCAGGAACATCAACCCAGTCATGTGAAGGGGAAGACTGTTGCCGAGGAGAAGGACAGAGCGACATACGAGGGGACCAGAGAAGATTCGGTGGGTCACCAAGAGGGTCTGGTCTGTCTGAAGAGGAGACTTCTGGACTATCATTGAAAGTGCTGGAGAATGAGTGCTGGTTTGAGGAAGAGAGGATCTGTCTCTTATGAAATCCTGAAGAATCCTCATAGGGGGTTGAGATACAGCTGTTGATGTAATCTGCGGCAGAGCTGGCTGTTTAGGTGAGGAAATTCCCTCAGCCACAGTGGAAGGAGAAACAGCCCTCTTTCTTGACTTGGAAGACATACTAGCATGCTGCATGTCAATAGCTCTGGAAGATTGTTGAGAGCTAACTTCCCGCTGATCTTCGCTCCTGAGAGGCACAGACACCGGCTGTAATGCAGAGCCTTTACTTACTGTGAAAAACTGGCAAAGAGGCAGTTCTGTCAGCCTTTGTTCGTTTCTTTTTTTAATTTCACGCTGCAGCTGTCTTCTTATTATCTGACCGCTGCAGCAAGGAAGACATGCCAGCCCCCGGCAGTGCTAATTGAAAGCCCTGAGGAGGAGGAGGTGTGACAGACGTAAGCAGTCTTGGCGAGCTTCCAGCACCAGTGGCGGGAAGCAGATCCGGGATAAAGCTGTTGTCCATCAGTCCAAATTCACAGTATGTAAACCGCCGACTGTAAGGTACAATTGCCGCTATTGAACTGCAAATGATCGCGGCACCCTGGCGTTTGTAAAGGATTACCTTTCTGTGAGAAAGTCCAGTTTTACTTTTTACCGGTTTTTGTTTTTAGCGCCAATCCTAGCGGGTGAACCGCTGAGTTGCTGAATGTAATTTTTAGTCAGGCAAGGCAGAAGGGGAGAGAATGACTTACTTTGTCTGGAAGGGAAAATAAACTGTCAAACTCGGAGATGGTGCTACACAGGCAAGGTGGCTGCACATGCCCAGTAGGTAAAAAAAAAAAAAATCCTACTGTACTAGGGAGAGTTCCACGGCGCAGGCTCAGTCCAGGGACTTCACCATCAAGTGAGGCTGCATTACCCTGCTTGTCTATCGGAGAAACCTATATTCCTTTTGGAACTCAGATCAGAAGTGTATCCATGGGACACATACAAAATTTGAATCTCTAATCTATATCAGAAGATGCAGAGGAAAGATTTAAGTGTGCATATTCAGCAATGGCAGTCTTGCCTTCCAAGCAGAATTTACCTATGGGTCCTCTCTTATGTAGGACCTAGGGAAACTGCCCCTTTTGCCCTTAGATAAAAGCACTCTTGTGTCTAAAATATGCAAGGGTACACCAACACCCACCTAGCTGTAGGACTCGCTCCCACCATATTGCAATTTCAATAACAAGGTGCTCTGTAGTCTCAAAATATCTGCCAGTCTCACACAGTTCAAACCATAATGTGGTTGGAGCATGAATGTTGGTGGGTCCAGTGTAGCTTAGGGCAATTGTTCCCAAACCTGTCCTAAGGAATTCTCAACCAGTCAGGTTTTTGAGATACCTGCAACGAATATTCATGAGATAAATTTGTGGATAACAGAGACACTATATAAATCTATTTTGACAATCCAATTGGCTGGGATCCCCTGGAAAAGTTTGGGGAACATTAACTTAAGAGGGAACAAGGAAGCAGAGCTCTAGTAGTCCTGGAAAAGATTTGTTTGCTTTGCAGTGTTTTGGACTGAACATGAGCTTGTGAGTAAAGCATACTATACTGCCACATATGACCTGAAGCATAAGCAAATGAAGTGTTCTCCAGGGCTCACTGCTCTCTACTATTAATGCTAATTTGTGAATCTGGTACAATAACTTCAGAATAAGTGTTGTAATTGAAATGTAACTATTAGAATCATTGTTAGAAAAATCTGGACAGGACCAATTTTAGACAAGCTGGGACCTAAGGCAGAAATTAAAGAGGAGGCCCCTTTTCTAGAAACATAGAAACATGATGGCAGATAAAGGCCAAATGGTCCATCTAGTCTGCCCATCCGCAGTAACCATTATCTCTTTCTCTCTCCAAGAGATCCCACGTGCCTATCCCAGGCTTGTCTCCCAATTTTCCCACACACAATGACTTTTTCACACACAACACAGACAAACCTTCACCAAATACAGAACATTGAATCACAAAATAGAAATATGAATACCAAAACTGAACTGGAAACCCCAAAAAGTTAAACTCAGCAAGTACTTCATTTTGTACTGAACACAATCAGTGGCATAACCATGAGAGGGGGCTGGACCTATTATTTTGAGCTTAAGCCCCCTCTAAATGAACATCTTACTTGATGTAGCTTGTGGGGATTTCCAAGTCTCACCAGCTGATGACCATGTCTTCTCCCTCCTCAGGTCCAGCAATCAGAACTTTCCAAGTTCTGCAGCTGGCAACAGTATTATAAAGCTACTGCTGCTGCCTTTCCTCTTCCTGCCCCCATTTGGTTTTCATGAATGCATGAAAGCAGTGGCAGCTTGAATAGAGTTACCAGACGATTACAAGATGTCTGGATTTACCCGGACATGTCTTTTTTTTAGAGCATTGTCTGGGTGTCTGGACAGATTTTAAAAAAGCAGCAGTTCATCCGGGTTTTCAAGTTCAGGGTCGTTTCTGGAGGGCCTCCAAGCTTGCATGGCTGTAACGTCATTGCATCACATCTGCGCATGCTTGGAGGCCCTCCAGGCGTGGCTCCAAGCTTGAGAAAGGAGAGGTTTGAGGGGGTGGGGCTGGGGGGCAGGGTCATGTTTTCGGGTTTTAACTTAACAAAATCTGGTAACCCTAAGCTTGAGGATACTGCCACTAGCTGTAGAGCTTGGAGATTTCTGGTTGCTGGACTGGAGAAAGAAATCTTCAGTTTGCAGGGCTTGGGAATCCTCACCAGCTCAAGTATTTATATTTTACATTCAGGGGGAAAAGATTTGCTGCCCATACACTCATTTTGGGCTCCAGCCCCTCCTCCCAAATCAGCTGTATGGCTTTGCCACTGAATACAATACAAAAAATAATTGTGATGCACATATCCCAAAGCTAACATATTCCAGTTAATAATTTCAAAACAATTTTTTCTACCCTGTTGTCATGACATTTTGTTTTTCTATCATCTTAAACTCAGTTTCTCTTTCTGTTTTTTGTCTATCTTCTACTATTTGTCTACCTTCTACTAATTCTCTTTCCAGTGTTTGCTGTCCACTTTTTCTCCTCTTGTTTCATTCCCTCACTATGGCTATCTCCAACATATTGACTTTTTTTTACCTTTCAGCTTTCCTGCCATTTTTCTTTTCTGCCTTTGTCCACTCAAATCTTGCCCTCTTTCTCACTCTTAAGAACATAAGAATTGCCTCCGCTGAGGCAGACCATAGGTCCATCTTGCTCAGCGGTCCGCACCCGCGGCGGCCCATCAGGCCTATTGCCTGAAACAGTGGTCCCTGACTAATTTTATAACTTACCTCTACCTCCATTCTTATCTGTACCCTTCTATCCCTTTGTCCTCCAAGTACCTATCCAAAGCTTCTTTGAAGCCCTGTAGCGTGCTCCTTCTTACTACATCCTCTGGCAGCGCATTCCATGTATCCACCACCCTCTCTGTGTGAAGAAGAACTTCCTGGCGTTTGATTTAAACCTCTCCCCTTTCAATTTCTCTGAGTGCCCCCTTGTACGTGTGGTTCCCCTTAATTTGAAAAGTCTGTCCCTGTCTATTTTTTCTATACCCTTCATGATCTTGAAGGTTTCTATCATGTCTCCTCTAAGTCTCCGCTTTTCCAGGGAGAAAAGCCCCAACTTTTTCAGTCTGTCAGTATATGAGAGGTCCTCCATGCCCTTTATTAGTTTAGTTGCTCTTCTCTGGACTTTCTCAAGTACTGCCATGACCTTCTTGAGGTGCGGCGACCAGTACTGAACACAGTACTCCAGGTGCGGTCGCACCATTGCACGATACAGTGGCAGGATAACTTCCTTCGTCCTGGTTGTGATACCCTTTTTAATGATACCCAACATTTTGTTTGCTTTCCTTGAGGCTGAGGCGCACTGCGCCGACGTCTTTAATGTTGTGTCCACCATCACTCCCAGGTCTCTTTCAAGGTTGCTTACCCCTAGCGGCGAACCCCCCATTTTGTAAGTGAACATCGGGTTCTTTTTCCCTATATGCATGACCTTGCATTTCCCTATGTTGAAGCTCATTTGCCACTTTTCGGCCCACTCTTCCAGTGTTGTCAGATCTTTTTGGAGATCTTCGCAGTCCTCCATGTTATTGACCTTGCTATATAGCTTGGTGTCTTCCGCAAATTTAATAACCTCACATTTTGTTCCTGTCTCCAGGTCGTTAATAAATATATTGAACAGGAGCGGTCCCAGTACCGACCCCTGCGGAACTCCGCTCGTGACCCATTGCTAGTCTGAGTAATGGCCCTTTACTCCAACCCTATGCTTCCTGTCCGCCAGCCAGTTTTTGATCCATCGGTGGACCTCCCCTTGTATCCCGTGGTTCCATAGCTTCCTTAGCAGTCTTTTGTGTGGCACCTTGTCAAAGGCTTTTTGGAAGTCAAGGTAAATGATGTCTATGAATTCCCCTTTATCCACCTGGCTTGTTACCCCCTCAAAGAAGTATAATAAGTTTGTGAGGCATGACCTGCCCTTGCAGAAGCCATGCTGGCTCGACTTTAGCTGCCCATTCTTTTCGATGTGTTCCCAGATGCTGTCTTTAATCAGCGCTCCCATCATCTTTCCCGGGACCGAGGTCAAGCTCACCGGCCTGTAGTTTCCCGGGTCTCCCTTTGAGCCTTTTTTGAAGATGGGCGTGACATTTGCTATTTTCCAGTCCCCCGGAATCTCTCCAGTTTTTAAGGATAGGTTGCATATTTGTCGAAGTGTCTCAGCTATTTCATTTCTTAGTTCCTTGAGTACCCTTGGGTGAAAGCCGTCCGGACCTGGTGATTTGTCGCTCCTTAGCCTGTCTATCTGCCTGAGGACATCCTCCTTGCTCACCTCTAGTTGGTCCAGGTTTTCATCCTGCTATCCTTTTACGATCTCCTCGGGTTCCGGAATGTTGGTTGTGTCCTCCCTCGTGAAAACTGACGTGAAGAACTCATTTAACCTGTCAGCTATCTGCTTCTCCTCTTTTACCGCTCCCTTTCTGTCCCCATCATCCAAGGGTCCCACTTCCTCCCTTGCTGGTTGCTTCCCCTTAATGTACCTGAAGAACGATTTGAAGTTTGTTGCTTCCCCTGCGAGTCTCTCTTCATATTCTCTTTTTGCTTTCCTAACCACCCGGTGACACTCCTTTTGGTGTATTTTATGTTCCTTTTGGTTGTCCTCAGTTTTGTCCTTTTTCCATTTTTTGAATGATGCTTTCTTGTCACTTATCGCCTTTGTTACTGCATTTGTTATCCACACTGGATTTTTTGTTCTATTTTTTTGCACCCTTTCCTGAACCTGGGAACGCACAGGTTCTGTGCTTCGTGCACTGTGCTCTTGAGTAGAGTCCAGGCTTTTTCTACGGACTCCATCCTCTTTGGGTTGTTGTTGAGTTTATTCCCCACCATTTTCCTCATGGCCTCATAGTTCCCTTTTTTGAAGTTGAGTGCTGTCGCTGTAGTTCTTTTCACCTTTGATGATCCAATGTCTAGCCTGTACTGGATCGTGTTGTGATCGCTGTTTCCTAGTGGGGCTAGCACCACCACCTCCTTAGCGGATCCCCCTAGTCCGTTGAGGATTAGGTCAAGAGTGGCATCACCCCGTGTTGGTTCCATGACCAGCTGTTCCATGAAGCAGCCCCTCGTAACCTCCAGGAATTCGGTCTCCCTCATGCAGTTTGAGTGCCCGATACTCCAGTCTATTCCAGGGAAGTTGAAGTCCCCCATCACCACCACCCTTCCGCTTTTGCATACCTGCCTCAGTTCAGCCTCCAGATCCTTGTCGATTTCTTCCGTTTGTCCAGGTGGGCGATAGTACAGACCCAATTTTATGTCTGCTCTAGTTCCTCCTGGTAGCTTAACCCATAGTGATTCCAAGTCATCCGCCCTTACAGTTGTTTCCATCCTGGTTGAAGGTATGGAATCTTTTATATATAGCGCTATTCCTCCACCCTTTTTGTGTGACCTATCTCTCCTGTAGAGTTTGAATCCTGGTAAGGCCACATCCCATTTGTTGTCATCAGTCCACCACGTTTCTGTGACTCCAATTATGTCTAGGCCCTTATTGCTGGCTAAGACTTCCAGCTCTCCCATTTTAGCCTTTAGGCTCCTAGCATTTGTGTATAGGCAAAGTAAGTCCCGGTTGTTCGCCTTTCGTGCTGTTTTTCCTCGTGGTTTGGGTCTCCTGGCGATCCCCTCGTGAGTTGCCAGTCCCCAAGCCTCGTCTCGGTCATCCTCCTCTCTGTGTCTGTTTCGTCCTCAGCTTGTTTCCCTGTTTTTGATTGTCCCTCTGGAATCCGTTGTACTTTATTAGTCCTGTTTGCTGGTTTTTTTGTGCACTAGACCCCTGCAATTCTCCCATAGGTCTTTTTTCAAAAAGCTCCCACTCAGTCCTGAGCCCTATTTACAATGTCCTTGCACAGTATCTTTGGCCCTGATCCCCTGATCTTCTTTTTAAATTTTCAGCTAATCCATTTTCTATCTCCTTTCCATCTATTTCCCTTCTCACTCCTTTCCCAGCCTCCTATTTCCTTCTATCTACTCCTCATTACCACATTTCTAACACTTGTACTCACTTTTCTCTCATTCATCATGTCATCTTCCTTTTGACCTCTTCCACATGGCTCACCACTTCTAGAATACCCTTCTACTCGTCAGGCTATATCTCCCTGTCCTTTTCTTTCCATCCCCTAGCATCTTCTTATCTCACCTCTCTTCCTTCCTGACCTCCCATGGGTTCATCTTTCCTCCTCCCCTCCCCATGGTCCAACATTTTGCCCCCTCTCTTTTCTGTTGTTTTTCTTCCATCTCCACTTAATGCTGAACAATGAAATGATAAGAAAGAAAATGCTGCATCTTTTTCTCCCTTCCACCCCCAGACCTAACATCTCTCTCTCCCTCCTTCCTTCCTTCCCCAGGACCAACTTCTCACCCTCTTTTCCCAACTGTTCCATTCCATCTTTCCCTGCCTGCCTCCCTTTCTCTTTCTAACAGTCTCTTTCTTCAAGTCGCTTTTTCCCCCTTCACACCACACCATGTCCAACTTCTCTCCCTTTCTCTTCTCCCCCTTCAAACCATTACCCCTCCCCATCTCTCTCTCCTCTATTTCCAGCCCCATAAGTTCTTTCCCTTCACCTTCCTCCATGCCCAATCTGGCACTTCTTTTAACACATTCCCTTTTTGTACTTTTTAAAAACCCAGCTGGTCAAGGGGGCTTCCTCGGCCCAGCATGTTCTCTCCCTTCTCTCCGTGTCAGTCCAATGTCATCTTCACCTTCTTTCTTGCTGAAAAATCCACCATGCTTGGAAACAATTCTGAAGTGTTGCCTTTTGCTCCCCTCCCTGATTTCCTTCTGCCACAGTCCGTCCCTGATGACACAACTTTCTGTTTCTGCCTGGGTGGTCCGCGACAGAGGGAAAGCAGGGAGGGATGCCTGTGGATTTTTCATCAAAACAGAAAGTGAGGGCAACATCAGACTGGTGCAGAGAAAAAGGGGAATCCTTGGTCCATGGAGGTCCCCCAGAGCCTTGGGGCGTATGGCAGTTGCTTTGTTTGCCTCCCCCTAACGGCGGCCCTGAATCTGGGTATTGTAGTTCCTTTATTAATGTGTTGTCTGCCCTCCTTTAGCTGTGATTTGCCAGTGTGCATAGGCCTTGAAGGAAATTTATTTCTCACCTTAATGTGGATTGTCAGAAAAAGTAATTATCTAAAGATGAAACATTGGCGAACGCAGTTAGTCACAAAAGTGATGAAAAGGGAGGTTAGGTGCTCCTCCTGTTACTGCAAGATGAGTTCTGAAGGACTCTGAGTCATTTTCTGACACAATGAATTTACAGAATGCCTTGTAAGAATACTAAAGGCTAGATGCACAAATCTCCAGCGCTGTTCCTATGCAGCACCAGAGAAACACCAGTGTTTTGTTTTAGTGACCAATGCTTAACATTAACAGCATGCAAATTATATGTATGCTGTTAGTTTTGCAGCAAAGAAAAAGTGGGGAAGAAGCTGTACACATCAATCTGAGATAAAGCAGAGTTTATTGAATACAGTCAACGTATATGATACAAAACATATAAAATATTTTGTAATTTCTGTACAGCCCCTTCCCCACTTCTTCTTTGATGTTAGTTTTGATCATTTGTTGCTATTGGGGTTGAAACATAAAGGCTGGGACCCTTGAACTAAAGCACCGATCCTAAGCCCTTCCTTCCCTTACCTTTCGTAGTGGTATGAGGACCATTAATTTTGGTTGCTGGTTTGGGAGTGTGCTTTGACTTTCTCTGAGGACAAGCATATATATATTCTCACATGTAGGTAATGTCATCCATAGAACCGGCACGGACAGTCAAAAAGTTTACTGTCACTTTAAATTTTAAGACCGCCCATACCACTCGCTGGTGCCTTCCCACCCAACATTGGCTCATGCGACCTGAAGTTTTATACAGAGCTGAAGTGCTGCATTTCAGAGTTCTCTTCCCCAATTCAAGAAGTACTTCAGTACCACATCAAGGATATCGAGCATGACCAGAAATTCCAAACCCAACCTGCAACCTACACTGACATTCCAAACCCAACTTGCAACCTACACTGACATCAAAACCTGCGAAGACATCATATTATACTGAGTTGATGCTGTGCAAGGATTCTACTTCGTTGTCAGTACCACCTGCATCAGGAGAGCCACATAAGGAAGCTAAGAACAGAAACATATCTCTCCTACCAGGTATGCGTCGGCATTTTCCTATGCTTTGACTACCTCAACACAATCCAAACATAGATGCAGGGAGAATCGTTCACTATTCCTCCAGCTGGTGTAAGCTCAGAGATATGCCTCAACATCAAGGTCTCTAATGCCTCGACATCCAGGCCCAGATGCACTAAAGCCAGTGATTATTGCTAAACCTCTTTTAACAGCTTTAGCGACGATCGCAATTGCCGACCCAGTGCAGAAAATGGTTCACCGTGTGGTTTTCTGCACGATCGCTCATTCCCTGATCCGACCATGCAAATAAGCTCATTAATATTGAAATGCCATGTAAACCGGTAGAGCAATTGATGCTCTAACATGGTTTCCCGATGCACTAAAAAAAGTGATCGCTTTTAGTGATCCAAAAAAAGTGACTGGTCAAGACCAGTCGCTTACCTGTCTAACTTTTTTTTTTTTAATGGGAATAGATGTGCATGTTGCACATGCACAATATCTGCCCTATAAGAAAAATAGCAACCCCCCCCCCCCCCCCCGCAGCAGCAGCGAAAACAACAGGAGGAATGCCTACTTCCTCCTGCCATGCCGACCCTACCACCTCCCCAAACAGGAAAAAATGGCAAGAGGGATGCCCACTCCCTCTTTTCATGGTGACTCTCCCACACGCGTGAAAGTAAATTGACAGGAGGGGGTAGGGTTGACATGGCAGGAGGAAATGGGTATTCCTCCTGCCATTTTCGCTGCGTGGGGGGGTCGGTTCTAGGTGATGGTTCATTGGGAGGGGCCTTAGGCGTCCGAGCTCATCACATGATGCACTGAGGAGGGAAGACCCTCCATTTTGGATCGGTGGGCCTTGAAGGTAGAGGGATTGTGCTTCCCTCCTACATCCAACAGAATGGTATGGGGGAAAGGGGGTTTGAGGGAGCATCAGGTGGCAGGAGGGATTGGTAATCCCTCCTGACTATTTTGGGAGGGAGAGGGGAATGGTTGGGGGGGCTTCTGTTGGTCAGTTGGTGGGGTCTGACCAAAAGACAAATCTCCTGCCCAAATCCAGTCCTTAAGTCTCCTCTGGAGTGAGAACACAAAACTGAGACCACTTTCAAGGAAGTCCAAAAACTGGCTTGGCTTCTCAAAGGTTTTTCTTAGGCTTCTGGAAACTGTTGGATCCCTTGTCCCAGGTCTCTGGTCATTTTCAGAGGTGTCTGACTGTCTGCACATAGTCTGTGGTTCCCATGGAAACCCAGGTGTATGAGCTTTTTTCAAACTTCCTAGGTCACAAGTTTACCGCCCTCCAGTTGTTACCAGTTGTCCCCTGTTGTACTCCAACTGCTAAGGCTGCCCTTCATACACCAATACACAGCACTGATAATTTTAAACTTGCAGCTCTGGGAAATAGATGCATCACTCAACTCCTCACTTCAGTGCATACTGTATATACTCGAATATAAACCGAGATTTTGGGGTAGGAACGAACGAAGGTTGCTTCTGACGCAATTCACCTCTGGACCACAAGGGATACTTAAAGTACGTGGAGGAGGTGGGAGAAAGAAAATAATTAGAATTTGCCTGGGACAAGAGGCGGGAGGGATCTCTCTTGTCCTGACCACTGCTGGACCACCAGGGATATTTAAGGAGGGAAATAAAAATAATTAGAATTGGGCTGAGACAGGAGGGATCCCTCCTGTCTCCCCAGGGAGGGGGCTAGATGCAGAACCAGGGAGAGAGAGGGCTAGATGCAGAGCCTGGCAGAGCAGCAAGAGAGGGGGAAAAAGGGTGCAGGTACGGCAATACACTTAAATATTAATTCCCCCCCCCCCCCCATTTATATTCGAGTCAACTTTTTTCCTCAGTTTTTTTTTTGGGGGGGTGAAGTTTCCCTGGTTTATATTCTGGTCAGTTTATATTCAAGTATGTACAGTACTATTTGCCCAGGGCTACACAAGCATACAATAGCAGAATGCAATACTGCATAGCGTGAACTAGTCAAAGAGCCTGCTGTAGAAGACAAACAGGCTAAGCCACAAGATAATGCAGACATGGTGTTCATAGACTCTTCTGGCCTCAACCTAAGACTAAACCCAAAAGAACTTGTAAGTTAACCCCAAAGGGTTTGGAAATTTACCAGATACAGCAAGTAAAATAATTGGTCAATCTAAAAAGGCAGTGGCAGAAGGTGAAGAGAGACATACTCAGTATTTCAGAGGCAGTTAGTGAAGCTCACATATCACAACTGCAATCCAACCAAAGCACGACCAACAGAGAGCAGAAGAGAACATCAAGTTCTTAAATAAAACCAATACAATGCAGAGCCTTTTGGAAAAAAAGTATCAGGAAGCCACAGACCAGAAATAGAGTTACAGTAGCAAAAGTTAAAAAGAAGGCAGAGAATAAAACTGTAAATTTATAACATGGTGTCTTTCAGTACTCTCACTCTTCCAGGCATACATCTAAGTCATCTAGACTGTCTAGGACACACATGATAAGCTACGCTAACTGAACCGCCACAAGCACCATCTCAATCAATTGCAAATGGAAGTACAGACCCTAAAGCATAGGCTCTTTATAGTCAGCAGGAAGCAGCCCTGAAACTAGGGAGACTTAAAGCAGAAGAAGAAAGGAAGAAGGCTGCTGTCAAGATGAAGGCAAATGTTGCTGGTGCCAAGATAGAAGCAGAGTTGGTCGTTGCCTTAGAGATGCTCCAACAGCAGAAGGAAGCAGCTACCATTGAAATCCAACTTAAGGTGCTCGAAGCAACTGCAAAGCAGGATGGCACTTCGCCTGTGAAGACTGCTCAGTGAACCAGAGCTTATGTGATGGCTCACATCCCAGTACCTACTAGCAACAGGGGCAGCCTGAACCATCCCTCTTTATACCAGTGCCTGAAAGAAGCAAACCTAAGGTACAGCATACCCTGGAGGCAACCAACCACCATGATGCTCCACATGCTTGCATGCTTACGAATGCACTACTCTTGGCTTATGTTCAAAGTATACACACCAAGGTAGATGCTTTGATTTAGCTGCAGAGTTCAATACCTGCTAGCGCACAGGTGCAGCTCGAACTAGAGGAGTCAAAGGATGCACATCTGTCTTCACCAGTGCCTGAAAAAAAAGCAAACCTAAGGTATGACATATCCTGGAATCAACCAGCTACCACGGTGCTCCACATGCTTGCATGCCTACAGATTACATTACATTACACTAAAATACATTTCTAGACTGCAATACCTTCCAGATCGATGCGGTTTACATCATCAAGAGACTGTATAACACAGTGAAATACAACAGAAATATCATTATTGCTTTTCTAAGAATTTTACAAAAAGAGATGTCTAGTAGTTTTCAGAAATGCATAAATGAAATCAATGAAGCAAACAAAATATTATTTGATGCAAAAATTTCTTGTAAAAACATCCTCGTACTGGAGGGAACACAAATAATGAAGTTATCCTTAATGGATGAACCACCTTAAACAATGTAAATTGTTCTAGTAAATAACCAAGTGCCTTACCATGTACGGCTTTATAACAAAGCATCCCAAATTTAAACCAAACCCTGGCCTCAAAAGGCAACCAATGGAGTTGTCTGTAGTATGGAGTAACATGACCCGATTTCTTCAAATCAAAAATTAGCCGCACAGCCGCATTCTGGATTTTGTATAATCTCTGCAAATTTGAGTGAAAACCTGTCAAATGAATTGAATTACAGTAGTCCAGTATACTACTCTTGGCTTGCAATCCAGATATATACACCAAGATAAATGCTTTGCTTCAGCTACAGAGTCCGGCACTACATGGAGACTGGACACAAGAAAGAGTCAAGCAGCTGCTGTCATAGAGCACCAGTTGAGCACCCTTCATTCAAACAGGAGCCACCTGAGCAGCATACTCCATGCCAGTCCTCGAAAGAGGCAAAGCAGACAAACAGAGGACAGATCCCGCAGTATCCAACCAGAGGCGGCTCCAACTGCTCAGCCCACAGCCTCAGACAAAGAAAATCTAGAAAATTATTTGGCTTGCAAAGACCTAAAGGCTATAGGGGCTCACCCAGTTCAGTGACTGCCCTGAGCATTATAGAACATGGCAAGACAAATTAAAGTATGCTCTACACCTGGATAATGTAAAACCAAACTTCCCAGACCTGAAGGCATCTGCTTGGTATCACCCTCACCGGAGGCCAATAGCCAATCAGCTTACACCACTGGATCCAGAAACTGAGATCCTGATCCTGGTCTTTTCTATCACAAATTGGAGTTCTTCCCTTGTCCCTTTTTGTATTATATGTTATTTTTATCTTTATTACTATTTTTATTAAAAGGTGTTAATTTTATGGTACGCTGATACTAATTTTATTGTAAGTCGCTTAGTTACTCTGATTTGCGGGATATCAAGAAATAATAAAAACTTGAAATGTAAAAAAAACTTGGAGATGTTGGACATCCATGACATCCATGGACGTCTCATATACATGCAAAGGCCCACAATGACTTGACTTGAGCTGGATGATAGTAGGTTATACCTGCCTCGACAGAACAAGAAAACCAAGCATCAGGATATTCTCTGTCAGCATCCTGGAAGGTAGATGCTCCTCACTGAATCATATCCCAGCCACTTGACTACTAAAGAGACTCATAGTCCAAGGAGCAGAGCTTGGACCTAATACTCTGCAAAACAGTCTCCTCAGTGGATACAGAAGAAAGCCTAGGAAGCTCAGAGCTTCAGATTCCCAATAACAATTTGGGAAGCTGGATACTAGACTCCCATGGAAGACAATTCAGTTCTTCAGCAGAGTCATCACTGAGACAAAGACCTTTATTCGACCAGTCACCAAAGTGATACTTCTTCTATATTGTGAAAAAAACATGAAAGACGTTGTGGACCATTGTCATCTATAATGTCAGGTCAAAAGGAAGCCAGAAACAAGACCGCATTTTGCAATCTACATGTGAGACATGTTTGCCAACAGCCTCAGAAATGTGTTCAGCAGATTCTTCTCAATCCATGATCCAGCTAAGTAGATCCATTTTGATTATGGACCCAGCTTCATGAGCACTCTCAAGGAACAGCAAAGGATTTCTACAGACCTATCACTGAAATTGTTTTTCTCATACTACATAAAGAAGCATGAGCACTATGGACTGCCACCCACCTTGAAGATCGAAAGACTCAAACACTCTCTCTCTTTATGTCGTCTAGTGTTGTTGTTTATCTCTCGTTTTAGTTCCTGCATGCTGAAGAAGATGACACCTAAGACAATGGATAAACTGAACATATATAATGGACTTTGCATGCTACTAATGTGTTAACTTGTTAATAGTGATGATAGTGGTTTCTACTGATAGCAGGCGGGAGTGGTCTGCCCCCAGCAGCCTTATACTAGTTTTTATGGTATAGCTCGAAGATGAATTAATGCTGTTCTCATTTCTTAGAATTTTAGTGCTGCAGTCATTTTCTGCCATGATATGTTGCAACCACCCCTGCTTAAGGCAGAGGTGGGAGAATCATCAGGTAGATTAAGGTAATTCCAGAGGTGAGATGCAGAGGAATGCATATGTATGAATATGTGTGGCTGAAGGTTCATAGTCAGTGGCGCGCAAGACACCAGCGCGCCGACAATCCAGCATTGACAATTCAGCACAAGACAGAAGCACGCTGCCGAAAAACTTATTTTTTAAGAGCTCTGAAGGGGGTGTGTGGAACCTCCCCACTTTTAATGCATAGTGTTCGCGCTGCCGTTGGAGGGGGTGTGGGAGGTGCAAGTGGAAGTGAACATTTTGGTATATTGTAACTCTCTTACCTTTAGAAATTGAAAGGGCGAGTATTGTCTCAGACCATATAATGTAATATCTGAATAACACAACAGTGGGGTCATATAAGATGGTAGCCACAGCATCAGCCCCTAGTAGTGGAGTCTGCTCTGCTGCGTGCTAACAGCTCTCACTCATACGACAATACTCCACCAGGCAGAAAGGTCAGAACCCTGGATAGATTTGGCAAATGTGTATTCCAGGCATCTTTGCTTACTAATACCACGGGTTGATTCATAAGTCATGGCAACAATTTATTTTTCTTTTGAAAATGCACCAATACTGGATATCTAATATATATGTTTGAAAGTGAGACATAATACTTTTTAATGTTGCCACCAGATGAGAGATGAGTGCGGTGAACTCTGGTATGGGAGAAGCAAAAACACATGACATTTGAAATCATTGTTTTATTATGGTACTCAGTGTACAACATGAAGAAGAAAGTACAAACTATTAACTGTTAGTATCCTTCAAAAGCAGTCTCCCATGTTGTCTTGTGTGTCATTCAGTTGATGAGAGATACGCTGGGAATGCACAGTATTACAAGTCATTTCTGCAAGACCAACTGCGTCATGCAGTATGGGAGAAACATCCAGAACTTGCACAATGCTATAATCCTACATGGCAATGCTTTGAAGGATGTTAACAGTTAAACATATTCACTCTCAAGCTGATTGTAGCTTGGTTTAGTAAAACAGCTAACATTTATTACTACTTTGTTAATGAGACAATGATTTCAAATGTCATGTTTTTTGCTTCTTCCCTACCAGAAACCGTTGCATTCATCTCTCATCTGGTGGCAACATTAAGAAATACGTCACACTCTTTGAAATGTATATATTAGATTTCCCTGTTGGCACATTTTCAAGAGAAAAAATATAATTGACATGACTTATGAATCAACCCTCATAGAATAATGGACTATAACTTCTACATGTCCATCTATTTAAAATCTTTAATAAAGCAAGTATCAGACTTTGAACAACACCTTTCTTCTGACCAGCTAAACCTTTTCAGAGTCTTATTAAGAAATTGCTGGCTAGAGCCATGTTTGATGCATTTGATGTATCCTCCAAAGCATCTGATCTAGAGACTTTGATGCTTGAATGACTCACTAATGTATCTTGTAAAGGTGATTGCATCTTTATGGACCACATTGTGGAGACTGCAAATTGAAATGCACTGACTGTATGACTACTCTTATCAAAGAAACGGTCATCTCAATCTAAGTCATCTTGCAGGTATTCCAGTACCTCTAAACATTCTTTCTACTACAGTACCAGATGTTGCAACCATCCTTCTTCTGTTGCAACCAACCTTCTTTGCACATTCCAACAACCAAAGTTGTTGTAAACAACAGAAGTTACAGTCTCAGAATCAGTCCAAACAACAATCGTCTTTTTGACTCCCTACTAAACAGTGTTGCCAACATTACCCTCTGGATCTTCCAATAGGGAGTAAACTTCAGTCCTTCCACCAGTTTTGGACTCTCATAACATCAGACCATCTTTGCTCCACTCTCATTGAGGACATCTGTAAGGCAGCCACTAAGTCCTCAGTCCATACCTTTACTCCCCACTATTGTTTGGAGAATCATTCCAGGTGGATAGTCGGTTTGGGCAAGCGGTTCTACAAAATTTGTTCTTTTCCTAAATGACAAATTCCCTCCAACCCTTTGGGTTTCACCAGGCTCATGGTTGTTAACTTGTAACCCTTTTCCTAGAGGCATGATCATGGCAGCTTGGGAGTCCCACATGTGAGAATATATACCTGCTTGTCCTCAGAGAAAGCAAAGTTACTTACTTGTAGCAGCTGTTCTCCAATGACAGCAGGTATATTTCCTCACAACCCACTCATCTCCCCTAGTTGGCTTCTTAGCTTTGTTACTGAATTGCAGGTCCTATGAGTTGACGTCAGGTGGTAAGGTACGCATTCAGTACAAGTGGTCCTTAAAATTTAAAGTGATAGTACACTTTTGACTGTCTGTGCTGGGTTCCATAGATGACATCACCCACATTTGAGAATATATACCTGCTGCCCTCAGAGAAAACCTACTACAGGTAAGTAACTTTGTTTTCCTGTCGGGAACTTACTGACAGTTCTGAGCTGTCAGTAGTTTTACATGGGTTTTGTGCAGCCCATTCTGGACATTGTATGGAATCTGCTAATGAGCTCATTTTAATACTAATGAGCTCATTAGCATGAGATTTTCAGTCACAGCTTTCCATAAAGCAGTTGCTGAAAGCCTCTGTGCATTGGCATCAGAATAACATTAAAAGCAAAAGATACTGTGGAGAAAATGTTCTTGATGCAGGCATTTATTCATTCAATTCAAAATTGCAATAACAATCCACATATGCCATAGGTTGGACCCAACGCAGTAGAGTGCTTTGGTAGACTGCAGTACTACACAGCACAGTTTTATACTTCAGCTTTATGCTGGTTTTTCAGCATCTACAATTGTTTTCTTCAATCTCATAGCATAATCTAGGACCCCTGAGGAAGACAGGTTTGTTGAAACTTGGACCGTGTTGGGTCCAACCTATGCATATGTGGATTGTTATTACAATTTTGAATTGACAGAATAAACGCCTGCATCAAGAACATCTTCTTCACAGTTTCTGTTGCTTTTGGTTTTTTCATTTCCTGTGGAGCAGTTGAGTTTTCTTCTTTTGTTATCAGAATAACATTGCCAGCATGGTAGGCTTTGTGCATCTGCCTTCAACTTTGGATTTTTAGCCTTCCTTTCCAAAAAATGAGACAGGACCCCTATTTGCTAATGCTTAGCAGATAACATCATTGCCACAAAGCCCATTTTGTGGCTTGGGCTTTGTGAAAAATAATAACCAATAACAGTGCTATTGTGAATTCATAAACAAGGTCCACTTTCCATGAAATACGAGGTCTGATGATTAAGTTTGTGAACTCATCCTAGAAAAAGTGCTACATACCTCATTGCTGAATATCACTATGGTCACCTTCGAAGCTTGAAAAGCTATGCACCGATGCTAGCACCTAGCCCACCCTTCAAAGCCATTTTGGAGCTCTTTTTCTGGAATGTCCATCAGCGCTTTCGTCGTATTACCCTGAATGTCATTAAAATGTCCTGAAAGTCATCAAAATGTCTTCCTTTCAATATTTCCTTAATCTTCGGGTAAAGAAAAAAGTCAATGGGTTGTGATGCAAAAGCCATGAGTTGTTGGCAAAAAGTTCAGGTCGTTTACGTCTGACTTTTTCACGCAGCCTTTTCAGCACTTCCAAATAGTAAACTTGGTTAACTGTGTGTCCAGTTGGTACAAATTAATGATGAACAATCCCTTTAATATCAAAAAAGGTTAGCAACATCGTTTTGACTCTTGATTTGGATTGGTGAAACATTTTGGTCATGGAGAATTAGCTGACTTCCATTATGCACTTTGACGCTTTGTTTCAGGGTTGTATTGGTACACCCATATTTCATCACCAGTGATAACACAGCCCAAACAACTGTCTTGCCTCTCCAAAAGGTCTTGGCAAACTTCAACTCTCCTTTGCTTTTGTTCATCGGTGAGCTCCTTTCGGACCATTTTTGCACACACCTTTCTCATGCCAAGATTTTCAGTTAAGATTTTCCTGTTTCTCTATCGATGTTTATTTGGTCTGGTACACTGGTCAACAAAAAAAAATTTCTTTGCTACTGAGAACTTAAGTGTTCTTAGTTAATTTAATGATGCTGATTTCAGATCTGTAAATGAAATTCAGCTAGCACATCAGGTTTCTGAGATACACGTTACAGATTTTTTTTTTTTTTAGACAGTTTTGCCATATCGGCACAATATTGCGAGTAAGAACTGTGTCCCACCAAACTTGTGTTAAGGAGTTTACTCTGAAAACAAACACGAAGACAATAAGGGGACATGTTAGAGCATATATTTACGCCTCTCTTAACTCACACAAAAGTGATGTCAGCATGTTCAGAAATGTTTGAGACACTTGCTTTTACATTTGTCTCTCTTTGCAAGAACCAACAATATTCTCCCATCATACTGGGATTGAACTTTCCCTGATATCTGCTTTCTATCGCCTTGATACCTGGATGAAATCTTTCCCCCAAGCTCATCGCTGACATCACCAAGATTCAGTGGGAAGAAATTGAGATGAGAATGTAAGAAGTGCATTTTAAGTGACATTCTGGCACCCATTAGCTAATAGCAAGACCATTAATATCAGTACAGAAACAAATGTTTCCTTCCTTTTGGTAAAAGGAAGCCAGGATGGTGTGATGATCACGAGAAAAAGATATTTTGGTGTCCTGCCTTAAAAGATTCCATAGCTTTAGCCTTGAACCCAACAATTCTGCTTTCTCCTTTGACAGTCTCTAACCAGATCATTAAGATCTTGAGTTAGCAGGTGAGGTTGTTTTTCATCCACTTCAGGTTCATACAACTCCTCCACAGCAGCAGAAACACATTCTTCATCTGAACTTTCGGCACATTGTGCTGCAGATGTGGACGGAGGAATTGGAACTGGATTTGTCAGAGTCATGAGGAATGGGGTTAATTGCTTATGGGCGATTTTTTATTTATTCGCTGATCTTGTGCAGTAAATTGTCTGCAGACATAACAGAAATTATCAGGATGGTTAACACAACCTCATCTGTTCATAATAATTATATCTTAGAAAAAAACAAACAAAATATAAAAATTCACAGATAGAAAAAGCAGCACAATCACTTTTTAGTATAAACATTCAAATTGCTGGTATATGTGATTGATGAGCTGTCTTAAAATGCAATATTATATTACAGAAACAGTAAAATACCGACGCTTCACGGTAGCGTTATTGATGAGAATGATATAAACACAAACTGGCGCATAACTTAAAACAGGATGTGATAGATGAAAACTGTTTTCAGATTTAGAGTCAGCATGTTAAGGTACAGGTGACAGAACTCCAGTAGTAAAATGCTTGTTGACCAGTGTTATGCGTCTCATAGACGGCCAATGATTTCGATGCATAATTTGATTAATTTTTGCATTGTGTCCACCAGTTCTGCTCGTTACTGGCTGCCCTGACCTTTCTTCATCAGTGACACTTTTTCCCCTCAGAAAACGTTTACTCCATTTGTACACTGCTGTTTTCTTTATGTCATTATCCCCATAAACTTGGGCTAACATATCCTTGATTTCACTTCCACTCTTGTCAAGTTTAACAAGAAATTTAATGCTTATTCATTGCTCTAATTCAAGCTCCAACATTTTTGCAACAGCACACAAAAACACGGAACAACAATAATGAATTCCACTCAGCAAGACACCGCCACACGTCGATACGAACCCAGCTGTGAGACACTGATATACCAAGGTTATGAAACCTTACTGAATTGCCAACGTAAGCGCACGAGGCAAGTTCACAAACTTATTTGTCAGACCTCATACGTCAATGATATGAATCTCCTGTCTTTCTGTTTTGCAGGCACCCTTCCAGGTTTGAAAAGGAAGATAACACTGGATTTATTATTTTCCTTGTTTCTTTGTTTTTAACTCAGATGCCACACAGAAATGTCCTGATTACACAAATGGATGAGCTGCTGCTTTCACAACGTGAAGCTGATCTTCGCTATGAGGACCCATTTGAACACTCACTCAATTACATGGAAAAGCATAACATTCTGCAGATTTTCCAGGTGATTCATGCTGAACCCTGAAGGCAGACATGATGAGGTCGATATTCGAAATGATATAACTAGTCAGAAATGACTCCTCGCTGGATATATTGCCTCTTTGGGGCTAGTCACTAATTTTAAGCAGACTTAACTAGTTACTGCTACTGAAAATAATCGGATAATGTTGAACTTTAAACTGGCTATTTGGGGGCATTTCAGGGATAGAATCAACACTTGGTCAGTTAAGTGCCAATAATCAGCACTTAACTGACCGGGTTATCAACATAAATAGGACCTTATAAAAGTTAGTCCTATCTTTGGAGTCCTTTTATTAAACTGCGCTAGTGTCCAATGGTAAAATGGCCAATTTACACGTGCACACTGTACACTAAAAAATATTTTTTAATTTTCTGAGAAGAGGGCATGTTTGGGGTAGGAGTGGATGTGACAGCACTAATCAGCATTACAGCGACCTAATCGATTATCGTGGAGTTAGCATGGGGGCTCTCACTGCCTACAAAATAGGTGGTGGTAGAGGCTCACATGGTAAGTTTTTTTTAATGGCTGTGCACTAATGGCAAAATTAGTGCATGGCTATTAATTCAGAAAATGGGAAAATCAGCCATTTTCTGGCCATAGCAAAAATGGCTTTAGGAAGCAGGAAAGACCCATGTAAGGGCGCCCTAAGTCCACTTTTGCCAAGGGTCCCTTTATGCAGCAATCCATGGCTAGTTAACTTCTAAATATCACACTTAGCCGGCTATAAGAACATAAGAATAGCCTTACTGGGTCAGACCAATGGTCCATCTAGCCCAATATCCCATCTTCACAGTGGCTAATCCAGGACACAAGTACCTGGCAAAAAACCCCAAATAGTAGCAACATTCCATGCTACCATTTTAAAACCAATTACGTTAACCGCTCTTACCACATCCTCTGGCAACGCATTTCAAAGCTTAACTATTCTCTGAGTGAAAAAAATATTTCTTCCTATTGGTTTTAAAAGTATTTCTCTGTAATTTCATTGAGTGTCCCCCTAGTCTTTGTAATTTTTGATGGTGTAAAACATTGATCCACTTTTACCTATTCTATACCACTCAGGATTTTGTAGACTTCAATCATATCTCCCTGTCATTTTCTGCCCCCACCAAATATGTAGGCTGAGTAAACAGCACTTCCTACCCGAAGGTATAGGCTGAGTGTCCTGGCTTACCTAGAGCTAGACACTAGGCCAGCATTCCTCCCCTTGCGAGTTGCTCAGGGAATTCTTATTTCCAAGGCCTCTAACTAGGTATTTTCTTTCTCTACTACTTCCACTTGGAATGCCCTATTTTCCTCAGGGTGAGGTGACCCTTCATCCCACCAATTGTCCAACAAATAATGGAAACCCCCCTGCACCAGCACCATTGGTGTTCAAGTTTTTTGGAGTCTCCTTCCCCTCTTCTGGACTCTTCTTTTAAGGGTTTACCTCCTTATGCAAATTAAGATGCAAATCTGCTATGTCCATTCATAATATATGTCCCATTTTTTTACCACTGAGAACAAAACACTTTGGACAAGGGTGGGGTAGCCTCTTTCTGACGCTACTCGCCTAGTCTTCCACCTAGAGCAGGGGTCTTCCAGACCTACATTTCTGGTGCCTATCTTTGCCAGAGGCGAGATTCTGTACCTGATGCTGTTGCATGATTGACACACTATCGGCGGCTGCTTTTAAGGTGTGGCTCACTGGTAGAACAGCTGCTGCCTCTGTATTCAGAGGTTGTGAGATCAAATCCCAGTGCTGCTCCTTGTGACTCTGGGCAAGTCACTTAATCCTCCAGTGCCCACCGCTTTGAATGTCAGCTTTGAAATGCCAAAGCCACAAAAAGGCATTATACAAGTCCCTATTCCCTTCCCTTTAAGGTGGCTGCTGACAGTGGTGCTGGTTACAGAATCTGGGCCTAAGACTATAATGAATGCCGCAGATACATAATAACCCTCAATTTCCTGTACTGTATCATTGACCTCCTCTTAAGAAGCATGGCATCTTTATTTTGTTGTGGCGTGAATTGATTTATTTCCATGGAGGAGGGAAAGGGAAGGTGGAGAGAGTTACTGATGGATAGGGTCCAGTAGGATAGGGGGAGGAGGGAAGGGAGAAGGAAAAAAGGAAGTAAACAGCTGGCAGGGAGATTAGAGGAGGGGAAGAGGTCAGGGTGGAATGGAGAGATCAGATGAGGGAAATGGGAGAGACAGAGGAATGAGAAAGTAGAGAGAGATTGATGCTGGAAAGGGGGTCAGCAGAGAAATGAGAGAGGGACAAAGATGCTAGATCTAATGTAGGAGAAATAAAAATGAAGAGAGCAGTGAAGCTGGAATGAATCATGTAAAAAGGAGAGAGGGGACACAGGCTGGATGGAAAGGGGAGAGGGGCATAGAAAGAAGGCAGATACCATATGGAAGGGGGAGAGGGCAGACAGTGGATGGAAGGGGCAGATGCTGGATTGAAGAGACAGAGAGGGCAAACGCTGGAAGGAAGAGAGTGAAAAGAAGATGAAAGCAGAAACCAGAGACAAAAGGTAGAAAAAAATATTTTTATTTCTATTTTGTGATTAGAATATATCAGATTTGAAATATATATCCTTCTAGAGCTGGTGTTAGACATAACTGGGGACTGCAAAGCCCAGACAGTGCTTTAGCTTGCAGCTAGCTGGCTTTAGGGCTCTCTCTGACCAGGGGGCACTCCCCTAACACTATTCCTGTCATGTGTGACTGCAGTATTCTGTTAGCACAGTGGTCTCAAACTCGTGGCCCGGGGCCACATGCGGCCCGCCAGGTACTATTTTGCGGCCCGCAGTCTGTATTAGTGCTGTCTGTACTAGTGCTGCCCACTCTTTGCAGCGTCCTCCGGCTTCCCCCCTGGCCTCCCGCTCTTACCTTCAGATAATTACCGCAACCTGCAGAGAGATTCGTCGGTGCTGTAGCGATCCTTGCAGGCTGCCGTCGTTCTCAGCAGCATGTTCCCTCTGCCACAATCCTGTCCCTGAAGTCAGAAGAGAGGCAGGACCATGGCAGAGGGAATGTGCTGTGGAGGCCAATGGCAGCTTGCAAGGAACGTTACAGCACCGGTGATCTTCTCTGCAGGCTGTGGTAATTAGCTGAAACTAAGACCGGGAGGCCAGGGGGGAAGCTGGAGGACGTTGCAAAGAAGGAAGGAACATGCAGGCCTTGGGGGGGGAAGATTTATAAACTATAAAGAGTTTTACCTCATGCAAAACTGTCATTTCTTTAATAAGACATTAACTATTTTTTTCTGCGGCCCTCCAAGTACCTACAAATTCAAAATGTGGCCCTGCAAAGGGTTTGAGTTTGAGACCACTGTGTTAGCATGATATTTCTGTGTAGCATTCTGTAATAATTTGGCTTATTCAGTTTTCTTGATAGTAAAGGGGATATTTGTGAAGGGGAGGGAAGACAGGGGTTTTGTTGATCCTTGCTCTGTATTATTTGTATTTATAAAATGACAATTGTGCAGAATATTGTTTCTATTTCTACTTTAATAAAATGCGTTCAATATAAAATCATAACTGAGGTTTGTGCGGATGGGATCAGATGGTTTGCAGGGACCAAGCTCACGGAGACGGGGCGGAAACTTTTTTTTTTTTAATTTCAGTCTTAGTAGTTTGCCGGTCCACAAAATAATTCTTTTATTTCTGCCAGTCCATAGGTATAAAAAGGTTGAAGAATAATGTTCTAAACTGCCCAAGGTCTTGTCACCCTGCTCTGCTTTACTGTTAATAAACATTAAGGCAAGTGCTATAGGTAAAAGAACCTTGCTGTGCTTATTAATCACTTCCTGATCCCTTGGCAAGGTTTAAAGGTGATGCAATCTGCCTTTACTAGACTTTCTGCCTGGTTTCATTCAACATGCAAGATACAGGTTCCCATCTCCCACCTTCTCACTGCAGTGCATGTGTGCTATTTTCAGGGAATGGATTACTTTTCCATTTATTCCTTTTTTCAGGTGAGGCACTTGGGTTCAGGAACCATAATACATTCATACATTACATTGAAAGGAGTGTCATGTCTTAATTCCGAAATAAACTTTTCCTTTCATAGATTTTTTACATACAAGTACTGACACCATTTGTTTGCTATAGCTTTTCTGAACCTTCCTCCACATTAGGGTCTCACATATAATCACATTCTATACTTTTATTTCCCTCCCAACACTCAGACTCTGAACTTAGTTCAAGGCTGGGCATTTCAGAATCATGAGCTCTAACCTGACTGCTATGCTTAGCTTCAGTAAACCTCTGCAACGCTGCAACGTTCCTTTCCCTGCCAGGAACCTTACTCTGACTGGTTGAAGTCAATCTGGCATTTCCTCTAAGGTCTGTAGAATTTCCCTTGTAGCCTTTGGGAATCTCTTCCTCTGAAACGCAAGGACTGCTGCTCCTGAATTCCTCCCTGTTTAATAGGCTCAGATGGGGTGTGGGAACTTTTCATTGGTCTGACATTCAACCCTCTCCCTGCTGGGTTTTCCATACTCTGAGTAGCTCTTCAATTAAGGGTTTCTTTACCCCTCCTCCTCCTCTGAGTGCTGTGCTGGGAACAGTGCTGCCTTCATAAGATAAATAAGTCTGCTTTACAGGAGAGTTCTGGTTTCTGACTATCTTAGTGTTATCATGGGGTTTATTTTCTGAGTGCCTATGCTTTCTTTCTTTAGTGACAGGGGAAGTTTTCTTATCTTGGAAAGGTGTTTCAGGATTTTCCTTGGGCTGTGCCTTTTCCCCATCACAATGTTCACACCACCCAAGTATGCACAATTGTATTTAGGCACCTTTTATAGAATAGTCAGTAGCTGAAATTTTGCCATTGATACATATATGTGCAGACATGTATTCAGGTTATTTATGCATGTACTTAGGGAGCAGCACAGTGAGAGCCTATTCTGTAATGGCATCTGGGTATCCAGATTCTTTTATAGAATGCTAGTGCAACCTGGTATTGGCACACCTAGTTTTTAAATGCCCACAGTTACCCCAGCCATAACTTACAGAATTCTCTAAGTTAAGTGCATAAGTGGGAGCCTCACCAATGCTCTGCTGAAATGTATGCCCTCCGCCCTTTGCATTTATGTACTATGCCACTTAATGTGTGCCCTTACAGCTTAGTGCTTCTAGTGCAAAAGATACATCAATCTTGGCTAGTGGGTTATTTTCCTCTGTAACTGTGAGTTGTCAGCTCCACCTCCTTCCTCACTGGGCTGTGCTGAAACTCCCCAGTCTTTTCTTCTACACGCAAGTTGGAAGATATCTTTCTGATTTGCTCTGAGTGATCTTTATTATTTTCAGGTTTTTATCCAGATTTGGAGGCTTCTCGGTGCTCAAGAGGTTCCCAGCAGTCCCAATGCAGCTCTGCCTTGGGGAAGACACAGACTCTGTGAACAGAAGTCTGTAGTTAAAAGGGTAACCTTTTTACAGGGAACCTGTTTAGCCAGCCTGCATTAACAACTGTGGAGTTTGGGATTTGTTCCTCTAATAGCGTGGCTTACTCCTGGTCATGCAAGAGCTTGAGCGCGCAAGCTGTTTGACCAGCTGTGTTTCCCCCCCCCCCAAAAAAAAAAAATAAAAAAAAGTGTGTGGAGCTGTGGGGATCTAATGTCTCAGTCCGACTTGGCCCGACTGACATCCTGAAGTTTGCAACATTTAGACTCTTCTACATGCGTCTGAGGCAGGAGTCTTCTCCGTTATCCAGATGCAGTGTGAGCTGAAGCAGGCACAGCAGCAACACAGAACAGTGAGTACAGGCTATTATAGCCTAGGGTGATCAGGTTACCCATTCCAGAAGGGAGACTTTTTGGCAAGTCCTGGTTTTAAAATTACATCCCAAAGCAGTTTAGTATTTATAGTCCATGATTCTATCCATTGAAATCAGTGCTGCAAGTCCTATAATGCACCAGGATGAGGTTGTAAGAAATCCAGGACTAGTCAAAAAGTCTCCCTACTGGAATGGGTAACCTGGTCACCCTGTTGTAGCCTTTGGGAGAATTGGGGGAGGGGGGGGTCTGCAAATTGTGAGTGGGGGGCAGGAGCAATAGGCTTGGCCTCCTCTGGTCCCTGTTGAAGAATTCCTGGAATTTACAGGTGTGGTAAGTGTTACAGATGATATGAAAACTGAGTTATTGGATTGATATTAATACTAGGCTTTGTGAATATATCAAAACTAAGTGAATATATATTAAAGGTTGGGGATTGAGATCTAGTGAAAAACCTGAGACTTTGTAAATATAGATTGGCATGTCTAAAATTGCTATATTTGCACTCTAGCTGTGCTAAGGAAGTTAAAAAGGTTTACATTTATGACTTGTAAGAAAAGGGTGAATTTAGAACCATTGTTCATATAACAAGAGGAGGACATATGAATTCAAAGTGAAGTGAATAGCAGAAAACCTGTTCTTGTATGGAGAACCAAAAAGGATGCCTGCATTTCTAACGGATGCTAGCATTTCTATAGATCAGGCTGGTATAGACATGGTTGATTTCTGAAAAGGTTAAAGAGGTCAAAAGTTATTTAAAAGTCATATAGAGAAAAAGATTAACATTGACATCTACTGGTCTTGATCCGTAAGTGAATTGTCTGTCTTTTACATTGTATTTTACTTTTGGCCCAGGACATAGAGAGTTAATTAAATAATTACGCTTAAAATATATGTTTTTGTAAATGAACTAGACACCACAGGATGTACGTGTTTGGAAAGTCTGTACGTCATGCTACTGTATGTTAATGCTGAAAGGGATGTCAGGGAAGAAGATAAAATGTATAGCTTTTCAGATTTTTCTTTTGAAGGAATTTGAACAGGAGAATGTAATGCGTCTTCTTATTCCTTCCTTGAACACAAAATTATTTAAATCTCATATTTACTTTACATTTCTTAAAATAAATTTGAATATTCTGCTCTTGAAGCCTTCAGTGTTTTGTGTCCAATTTTAACAAGCTACCAGGACAGGTATATCTCTCTCCTGCATAAGAGAGGAATTTTCATCTTGTGGAACTTCTCCTGATCCAAGTAAATAGCAGCCACCCTGGATATCCCTCTAGAGCTGCGGAGTTTCTGATGGCTTGTGTTTTGGGGGAAAATCCCTCTCGGAGCCCTCGGATAGCAAAGTGGCAAAGTGTAGATGTGTGGACGCCTCAGAGTCCATGAGCAAGCAAGGTGAGTCCCTGCAGGGATCCTCTGGGCATACTGGTCAGGGCTTTACCCCTGATTTGGTGAATCTGAAGTGGAAAGCAGTATATACCATTTGGGGCCACGCCGGGGATTGCACAGGGGGTGGTTTACTCTCATAGAGTGCACCTTTCTCAAAGAAGAGCCATAGATAAGTCCCAGAGATTCAGTCAGAGATGGTCTGGGGGTCGGAGTCACTGCCTTTACTTCCCCACAGTGAATCTTAATTTTTAGAAGATTCAGGGTGTCAGGCAGAAGGTCTGTAGTCCAGAGATAGTAGTAGCTCTTGTTTAGGGAGAAGACTTGATGAGGCCACCATCCTTTTAAACCAGCTGCTGTGCTGAGGTTTATTACAGACTCGCAGGAATTATAGCTAGTATCCCTGCTGACCTCTGCTATACAATGTTTGGTCATGAGCAGCTCTAAGACTCAGAATACACCTTTTCCTTTACTTTGACATCATAATGCTGCTCACAGAGCATAGGGAGGCCCTGGAAGGCTCCTAGTAGGTTGCCTGGAATATGACAAAGATGTACCCAATGGCTCATGATTTTCAACAGTGGTGGATGCGTTAGTGCTCAAGTTATCAAACGTATTTCTCTGCCTAGTGAGGGTGGTGATTTTAGTGGATGTGCAAGATTGCAGGATGAGGCCCTAGTTTTGGGTCTAAAGGTGGCAGCTGCAGCTTCTGTGGTTGCACGCACCTGTCATACCAGATTGCATGTAGCCCCGGTGGCGGAGAATGATGCATACTCCCAATTCTTAATTTCAGGAGTGGATTATTTAGCAGAGGCTCTATATGATGTTTTCAGAGTTACGGGTGAGGTCTTTGCTTATTTAATCTCCGCCTATGAAATGCTCTGGATCAGATAATGGGCAGAAGATTCGGTATCCAAGGCTAATTTGAGCAGACTTCTGTTCAATATCCAAGTGCTCTTTGAAAAGGATTAAGTGATCTTCTGACCAATGTAGCAGATCACCGGAAGTTCTGGCCAGATAGTAGACCACAGGCCCCTGGAGGGGCAGGTTGTAGTTCCTCTTCGGGGTTCTTGATGATTCATCAGTCCTCAGCGGGATCCTATGCCCAAAGATCATTTCCAGTACAATAGGTGAGATATTCTAGACAGATAGGTTATTTCCCCATAGCCGCATGCAGCTGCAGAAGGAATCCACTCTGAATTTTTCACTTTGCCTTTATTGTACTTCACTGGGTTCTGTAACTCCACCTACAATTCTTTTCTTCTGCTCGCATGCCTTCAGGAGTGCTTGTTCTGCTCTCCCCTTTTTATTATTTTTTTTAATTCAATGTAATTTCATCCCTTTCAGGTAATTTGGTGCTTGGAGCGATTTTGAAGTTATGCCTGCTTGAAAATTCACAGACTTCGGTCTGTAGCTGACAGGTCAATCCCACTGGGTACCTGTTAGTCAGCCTGCATAGCTTTCTCTGGAGCTCAGGGCCATCCCTCAGGTGGTCTTACCTATTTTTAAGCAGCAGTTGAGTGCTGGCTGTTAGGCACCCTTAGGAGGCTCGGCAGTGTCTCACAGGGTGCAGGCTGCATCTTCGCACCTCCTCCCGTCCCAGTGCGCATCCATTGGTCCGCAGGGGTAGAGGTGTAGTCAGACATACGAGTCTGACTGGCAGCCCGAAGATCAGATTAGTAGAAGCATTCCCAGCATTGTGGCAGTGAATTTTCTCATCCAGCTACTAAGAGAGCTGAAAGCAGGTTGCAGCACAGATCCTGTCAGGTTACAGTGAGTACAAAGGCTGACAGCTTGTGAGAGACATCAGGGGAGGTTGGAAAAGTGGGGATTTAAGTGTTTCTGGATGCCCCCCTGTGTTCCCTCTCTTGAAAAATCCTAAATTTGCCATTTTTAGAGTTTGGCAAGTGTGAAAAATATTTTGATTTTGATGCTAATATTTTTATGGTGGCCATCTTGGATTTTTAGCAGTATTTTTTTTCTAAAGCTCCCTGCTTCTTTAAAATTACAAATTTTGACTGGAAACCTGCTGAGATGGAGTCCTTGGGCTTTCCTCATGTGGAGTTTTGCCAGGATTGTGCAAATTTAGCACTTTTAGAGTGTCCTTGCACCACATCAAGGGTGGCACAGCTGAGGAGGCTGAAGAATCCTGCTCAGCTTGTCCGCTTCTGAAGCAGGTGACCAAATGCTGAGCTAGTTTGGCGAGGCGGCTGTCATTAATTTTGGGGCTCGGCATTTCAGTTAGCCAGATTGCAGATCCTCCGCAGCCTAAGAAACGCAAATGCAAGTCATCTAAGGGTGACTCTGAGCCCCTGAAGCCGGACACTTTTGCCAAATTTATGAAATTTTTGTGATCCAAGTATCAGAACAAGTAATCTCCCCCTGAGCAGTCCCAATCTACCTCCGCAGCGTCTCTTGCTTGCCTTGTTCAGAAATCACTGACTATCATTTTAGTATGATGGAAGAAGAAGTTCACGCAAATCTATATTAGTCTGCATTCGATTATCCAGAATGGGATGATTTTTTAAAATTATTTTGTAGATATGCTAAATCTTACTGTCTGCTCTACCCTTGCTCTCCTAACCTTATGGCAGCTGCCCCGTTAAGTTTCAAACTGAAGTTATTCGAATGGCTATCTGACTCCCTAGAAGCAGGAATATTTCCACAAGAGGAAGGTAATATAATTTATCTCATTACCATCTGATTTTAGACCTATTGCATCCATTCCCTTTTTTTGTGAAAATCATGGAGGGTCTAGTTCAAATCCAGCTAACAAAATATCTTGAGCAACCTACCGCATGACTCCCAATCAGGTTTTAGAACCTATTTTAGTACTGAGACAGTGTTGGCTACATTATTAGACTATCTAAATAGCCTATTGAGCAAAGGTAGCAGTGCATTGGTGCTTCAGTTTGACTTAAGCAGTGCCTTCGATTTGGTAGATCATACCAAATGATTAGCTTGTTTGGATGTTTTCGGTCTATAAGGCAATGTTCTCCTGTGGTTTAAATGGTTCTTGGAATCCACACTATCAGGTTAAGTTTAACAATCAGTTTTCCTTTAACTGGAAAAACCCGAGTGGCATACCTTAGGGTTCCCCACTTTCTCCCACTTTCTCTCTTCTTTGGGTTATAGCTTGAGTAATCTTGGTTTAGAACTGTTCAGCTATGCTGACGATATTACAATTGTTATACCTTGTGGTATAGTTCTATCCCATATTTCTCATAAAATTGAGTCTGTGTTGAAATTGATGAACTCTTGGGTGCAGGATTTCAAACTCAAGCTTAACCCTGATAAGACAAAGTTTTTTGTTGTGTTGCCACATAAGATCAAAAACCATTCACAAAACTCAAAAAAGAGACACCGATTCCAAAGCTATTTATTAAAATTTACTATAAACCTTAAATCTAATTGTTTAAAATATTTCAATTATTAATTAATTATTACTGGGAAATGCCTCAGACTTAGGAGTACTCAAATCTTACCTCTTTGATAAATTTTTTTAGTGCCTGCTCTCAACTGCATTGTACATTATCTTGCATTGTATCTTTGCTGTATATGTAAAGTCTCTTGCATTGTAAACCGCTCTGAACTGTTTGTGGTATTGCGGTATACAAAAATAAAGTTATTATTATTATTAAATCTTTCCAGCTGGAACTATTCAAGAGAAGAATAAATTAATCTCTTGCCTCCTAATAACATCACAGGCTAATTCCCCACCTCCCTACCAAAATATTTATTGTATTACTTTAATTAATTAATTAAATAACATAACTTTTAATCTAATTTTAATTAATTTAGTAGAGAATCAACATATAACTTATAATCTATTTTAAATTAAATTAATTTAATTTAAATTAATATGATATGCTGATTCTTAAATTAAATTTTTAAATTAAATTAATTTAAAATAGATTATAAATTATATGTTGATTCTCTACTAAATTAATTAAAATTAGATTAAGAGTTATAAGTTATTTAATTAATTAAAGTAATAAAATAAATATTTTGGTAGGGAGGTGGGGAATTAGCCTGTGATGTTACAAGGAGGCAAGAGATTAATTCATTCTTCTCTTGAATAGTTCCAGCTGGAAAGATTTACTCCTAAGTCTGAGGCATTTCCCCGTAATAATTAATTAATAATTTAAATATTTTAAACAATTAGATTTAAGGTTTATAGTAAATTTAAATAAATAGCTTTGGAATCGGTGTCTCTTTTTTGAGTTTTGTGAATGGTTTTTGTTATTTGTTTATTTTATCAATATAGTACCATTCTAATTTTTGTTGTTTTGTTGCCACATAAGATCATTCACGAGCCATCGATTAGTATAAATTCTACATTATATACAATCCAACCAACAATTAAAATATTGGGAGTTGTTTTGGATCAGCAGATAGATGCTGTGGTGCATAAGGGTTACTACACGTTATGGAAATTGTGTACCATTAGACCCTATTTTGAGTTTTCTGCTTTTAAACTTCTGGTACAATCTTTGTTACTGAGTCTTTTGGATTATTGTAATATTGTATACTTAATAATTCCCAAGAAATACATGGTCAGACTTACACTGATTCAGAATACAGCGGTTAGAATAATCTATGGTTTTAAAAAGTATGACCATGTAACTCCATTTTATTGGGAGCTGCACTGGCTTCCAATGGAGGCTCATGTTCTGTTTAAGCTGGGTTGCTTTTGCTATAAGGTTATGTATGGTACCGCTCCGTCTTACATGGCTAATAGATTTTCTTTAGCATTGTATAAATATAGTAGAAGATCCCATGCCCTGTTTACTTTTCCGTCAGTACAGGGTTGTAAAAGCAAGAAATTTTTTGACCATACTTTAGCATTCCAGGCGGCTTCCCACGATAGAGAATTTTGATTGCTGTTGCTTGGAGCTTGTTCTTATAAACAATTCAGAACCCAATTGAAAACTCATCTTTTTTCAAAGTACTTGGTCAAATAATTTTTCTGTCATTATCAAATTGTTTTTAGTTTAATCTTTTGTAAACCATGTAGAACGTATGGTTACACGGTCAAGAAGTACGATGTTATGTTGTGCCTTTGGGCACATCCTCGCCTCAGCTTGCTGCGGCTTTCGCGCTACCTAATCCTGATCTGGAGGACCCAAATGCTAATGTTTCCCTTACTGATTACTTGTTTGCAGGTACAGCGCTTCCCGGGGTGGGGAATCAGGGACTGTGTGCTGGATCTGTGGATGCCTTGGGGGTCTTGGATCCTGGGGATGATCCTACGGTCCTGCACTTATTTAAGTTTTTGGCATTGCTGGACCTGATTGCTGAGTCTTTTCAGAAATTGAACTTAGTCACTCAGCAGGTTCTGTCCATTTCTTCCTCTTGGCTTTGTGGTGTGCATTTGCAATCTGCTACCTTTCTCTAGCACCCTGATATGAGCGTTCTTATCTCGGAGCAGTTTGACTCTCTGGAGGGAACTCTGAAGATTGCTAGAGCTATGTCCAACTTATATCCTCTGGCACAGGAGTGTCAGTAACTTGTGGGTCAGCCCAGGGTGGATTCTTTGGTGGCGCAGGTGACTAAGGGGCAAATTCTATAAGAAGCGCCCAAAAGTTAGGCACCAAAATAGGCACCATTCAGCACAATTCACGTAAAATTGGGTGCTTTTAATGAATCATGCTGAGCAGCACCTATTATCCCAGGATAAGCAGGCATGATATTCTCACATGTGGGTGACGTCATCTACGGAGCCCCAGCGCGGACAGCTTTTCAAGCAAACTTGATTGAAGTTTCAAGTTTGCTATGCTGCACCACGCATGTGCATGCCTTCTTGCCCACTAGAGGGCGCATCCCCACCTCATGGTCCTCAGTTCAGTTTTTTCCGCGGAGCCAGAAGCCCTGTGGAATTTGTGCTCTCTACTTTTTGCCTTCTGACACCGCGGCTGAGTGTTTTTTTCTCGGTCGCTGTGCTTGATTTGTTTTTTTATTGTTCGTGTGTTCAGTTATCGTCGAAAAAAAAAAAAAAGTCTTTTCGTTCGGCTCCGGGGGCTCCCGGTAGCCGCGGCCGCGGGACCTCGTTCGTTCCCAGCCGTTTTTTGAGTTCATGTCCCGTCCCTTGACGGGCTTTAAAAAGTGCACCCGGTGCGATCGGTTGCTTTCGATCACCGATCCCCACCGGTGGTGCTTGCTTTGTCTGGGTCCTGAGCACCCAACCGACTCCTGCACTCGGTGCTCTACTTTTCAGCCGAGAGCTCTCCGCCGCCGTCGCGCTCGAATGGCGGAGCTCTTTGCTGTGGACCCCGCGGCGGGGAAGGCCTCGATGAAGCCTTGACCTCGGCCTCGACTCCCTCGACCTCGCCGCGACAGCCCGCTTCGTCGAAGCCTGCGTCCTCGACCCCGAAGTCGACGGTGGGTAAGTCCTCACTTCCTTCTTCTGTTCCAGCCTCGAAGAAGCCATCCTCGGGCTCATCGACGGGGGCGGGTGGGTCGTCCTCGGCCCCACCCCGAGCGTCGAAGTCGGGTGCCCCGCGGGAATACTCGAGACTGAGGTCGCCCTCGAGGGAGCACCCGCCAGTCCCAGATCTACCGGCTATGATGGGGGTTCCCGTTTTTCAAGACTTACTCCGTGCACTCATTGCCTCGGAGGTGTCCGGTGCCTTCGCGCACCTACAGCCGGCTTCGGCCTCATCTACCTTGACTTCGGCCCCCGGGGTGGCTTCGGCCTCGACCCCGACCTTGCCCTCGACCTCGGTTGACCAGCCTGAGCGGAGCGTGCGGCCTCGGGACAAGGTGCGAAGGGTTCGGAGGATCTCTTCCTCTTCTTCCTCGTCGAGGTCCTCCCGGGGTTCCTCGCCCTCGGGTCGGCCTCGGGCGAAGCGTCGGTCGAGGAAGCCCAAATGTCTGCAGGGCTCTCCTCGACGACGCGGTCGCTCTTCGCCGACCGGGGCTGGGACCCTGCGTGTCTCGGAGCTCCGCCTCGATAATCCGAGGCTTTTCCGTTCCTCCGAGGTAGAGTTATCGAGGGACTCCTCGCCGAGACGGAAGGGGCATGCCTCAGTGCCTCATACCCCGGGGACTTCTCGCAGGGGTTCCTCGGGGCATGGGTGGTCCCCGACCCCATCGAGATCGCTGGGTGCGGCTTCGTGGGGTTCGGGGTCTGGCACGGGTAAGGAACCTTGTTACTCCCGTGAGGCTTCCCCTTCTTTTTTGGCGGCGCGGGCTTCTCGATCTCCCTCTCCGCCTTCGAAGCCCTCCTCCTTTTCGAGATTTGTGCTTGATATGGGGAGGGCTTTGGACCTTGATCTTGGGTCAGGTTCTCAATATACGAAGGAATTTTTGGAGGAGCAGGATTTGCCTTCTCCCCCAAGGGAGACTCCTCATCTGCCTCTCAACAAAGTTCTCCATCAGACCTTCCTGAGAAACTTGGACTCCCCTCTCACGGTTACGGCGGTTTCCTCGAAGATGGAGTCAAAGTACCGTACAGTCCCTTGCAAAGGCTTTGAAAAAGCGCAGCTATCCCACCAGTCATTGCTGGTGGAGTCGGCGTTGAAGAAGTCCCAGCCTTCTCGGGTCTCTGCTGCGGTCCCCCCCGGACGGGAGGGACGGACCCTGGACAAGTTTGGTCGTCGCCTCTACTCCAATTCCATGATGGCTGCCAGGGTCCTTAATTATGCTTTCACATTTTCGTCCTATTTACGGCAGATGGTGAAGGCGTTGCCCCGTTATCATGGGGTCATGCCGGATTCCCATAAGGGGGATTTTGGTACCTTTATGGCCAATTTGTCACAGCTGCGTCTGTACCTCTTTCACGCAGTTTACGACGCGTTTGAGTTGGCCTCTCGAGTCTCCGCCTTTGCGGTGGCGATGCGCCATCTCGCATGGCTCCGTACCCTTGATATGGACCCGAACTTGCAAGAACGTCTGGCCAATCTTCCTTGCGTTGGCTCAGAATTGTTCGATGAGTCCTTGGAGGCGGCGACCAAACGCCTGTCCGAACATGAGCGCTCCATCGCCTCCTTGGTCCGTCCTAAACCCCGGGTACTGCCGCAGAAGCCGTTTAGACCTCCACCGCGGTGATACCCGCAGAAGTCGACGCCGGCTTTCTCTAGGCCTCCGCCCCGGCGTCCCACTCAGCAGGGCAGAGCATCCCAACCGAAACCTCAGGCGCAAGGGGCGTCTAAACCGGCTCTGTCTTTTTGACGTGATGAGCGGATGGGGGCGGGCCCCCTCCGCACTGTCGACGGACCCCCTTCCCATCGGGAGCCGCTTGCAGGCCTTTCTTCCGGCCTGGGCCAGGATCACGTCGGACGCTTGGGTGCTCCGGATCATCTCCGAGGGTTACTCGCTCAACTTCTCAGCCACGCCGCCGGAACATCCGCCGGGGGCTTCTCTTTACTGTCGAGCCCAGCTTCCTCTTCTCCTTTCGGAAGCCAGGTCCTTGTTGAGCCTTCGGGCAGTGGAGCCGAACCAATGGGGACGAGGGTTTTACTCCCGTTACTTTTTGGTCCCGAAGAAGACAGGGGACTTACGCCCCATTCTGGACCTCCGGAGGCTCAACAAGTTCCTTGTCCGGGAGAAGTTCCGTATGTTATCCCTTCCAGTCCTGTACCCTCTGTTAGAATCGGGGGACTGGATGTGCTCCCTGGACCTGAAGGAAGCATATACCCATGTTCCGGTGCATCCCGCCTTCCGCAAGTTCCTCAGGTTCCAGGTGGGGGAGTTGCACCTTCAATATCGGGTCCTCCCCTTTGGGCTGGCTTCGTCCTCTCGAGTCTTCATGAAGTGCATGGTGGTGGTCGCGGCAGCCCTGAGATCTCGAGGGCTGCAGGTCTTTCCCTACCTGGACGATTGGCTGATCAAGGCGTCCTCCAGGGAAGGGGTTATTTCAGCGACCCGACAGACTATCATCTTCCTTCAACGTCTGGGGTTCGAAGTGAACTTCCCCAAGTCTCAGTTGTGCCCGGCTCAATCCCTTCAATTTATCGGGGCCGTGCTGGACACGGTTCGCCTCCGTTCATTCCTCCCCCCGCCACGGTTGGAGGCCCTGCTTCGATTGAGTCGCCAGGTTTCGCTGCTGCCCTCAGTTTCAGCGCAGCGCCTGATGGTTATGCTCGGCCACATGGCGTCGACGGTCCATGTCACTCCGTTCGCCCGGTTGCACCTGAGGCTTCCTCAGTGGACCTTGGCCTCCCAGTGGCGTCAGGATCGGGACCCAGTCTCCTCCCCTATAACAGTGACTCCTTCCTTGAGACGCTCGCTCCGTTGGTGGACCAACTCTTCCAATCTTTCCGGGGGTTTGCTCTTTCTCGTTCCTCCGCATCGCAAGGTCCTGACCACGGACTCCTGGGAGTACGCGTGGGGGGCTCATCTAGACGGTCTGCGGACTCAAGGTCTATGGTCAGCGGAGAACCGTCGTTGTCACATCAATGTTTTGGAGCTTCGTGCCATTTTTCTGGCTGCTCGAGCGTTCTGCCACCTGCTGCACGATCAGGTAGTCCTCGTGCGGACGGACAACCAGGTGGCAATGTATTATGTAAACAAGCAAGGGGGAACGGGCTCTTGGTCCCTGTGCCGGGAAGCATTGCGCCTTTGGGAATGGGCGGTCTCCCAGAACATCTTCCTACGTGCGGTTTACATTCAGGGAGAGAGGAACTGTCTGGCAGACAAACTCAGTCGTCTCCTCCAGCCGCACAAGTGGTCGCTATACTCCCGAGTTCTGCACGAGGTCTTCGAACGCTGGGGGACTCCTCAGGTGGATTTGTTTGCCTCCCCGGAGACTCACAAGCTGCCCCTCTATTGTTCTCGGATTTACTCCCCGGACCGTCTCGAAGCCGATGCCTTTCTTCTAGACTGGGGAGGGAGATTCCTGTATGCGTTTCCTCCTTTTCCGCTGATCTTGAGAACGTTGGTACATCTCAAATCGACCAGAGCCACTATGATTCTCATTGCGCCTCATTGGCCTCGGCAGCACTAGTTCTCCCTGCTCCTTCAACTCAGTGTCAGGGAGCCTCTGCTTCTGCCAGTTTTTCCCTCTCTGCTATCTCAGAGTCGGGGTTCGCTGTTGCATCCCAATCTTCCGTCCTTACATCTGACGGCTTGGTTCCTTTCCCCTTGACTTCGGTTCCTGTTTCTCAGTCTGTGAGGGAAGTTTTGGAAGCCTCGCGCAAGGTCTCGACTAGGCTTTGTTATTCCCAGAAGTGGACCAGATTTTCATCCTGGTGTTCCTCGAACCATCTGGATCCAAGTTCGGTTCCGGTGTCTTCGGTTCTGGAATATTTGTTGCATTTGTCCAAGTCTGGGCTGAAAACGACTTCCATTCGGGTGCATCTCAGTGCTATTGCTGCTTTCCATCGGCATCTTGAGGGTCGGTCTCTCTCTCTTCATCCTCTGGTGACTCGTTTCATGAGGGGTCTCGTGAATGTTCATCCTCCTCTCAAACCTCCTCCGGTAGTTTGGGATCTTAATGTGGTCTTGGCTCAGCTGATGAAGCTTCCTTTTGAGCCTATTGACAAATCTCATCTTAAGTTTCTCACTTGGAAGGTGATCTTTTTACTTGCGCTCACGTCCGCGCGTCGGATTAGTGAGTTGCAGGCTTTGGTTGCGGACCCGCCTTTTACTGTGTTCCATCATGACAAGGTGGTTCTTCGCACCCATCCAAAGTTTTTACCTAAGGTTGTATCTGATTTCCACCTCAATCAGTCCATTGTTCTTCCGGTGTTCTTTCCGAAGCCCCACTCTCATCCTGGGGAGGCGGCGCTTCACACACTTGACTGTAAGAGGGCGTTGGCTTTTTATCTTCAACGCACTATGTCTCATCGGAAGGTTCCTCAATTGTTTTTGTCCTTTGACCCTAATCGGTTGGGACGTCCTGTTTCCAAGCGCACCTTGTCCAACTGGGTGGCTGCTTGTATTTCTTTTTGCTACGCTCAGGCTGGTCTCGCGCTGCATGGTCGGGTTACGGGACATAAAGTCCGAGCGATGGCAGCTTCTGTCTCTTTCCTCCGGTCTACTCCGGTGGAGGACATCTGCAAGGCTGCCACTTGGTCTTCGGTTCATACTTTCACCTCCCACTACTGTCTGGATACGTTGTCCAGAAGTGACGGCCGGTTTGGCTAGTCGGTTTTGCGTAATCTGTTTTCCTAAATTGCCATCCTCCCACCTGCCCTTTTTTGGTTGGCTTAGAGGTCACCCACATGTGAGAATATCATGCCTGCTTGTCCTGGGATAAAGCACAGTTACTTACCGTAACAGGTGTTATCCAGGGACAGCAGGCATATATTCTCACAACCCGGCCTCCTCCCCGGGGATGGCTTCTTTGCTGGCTATGGAACTGAGGACCACGAGGTGGGGATGCGCCCTCTAGTGGGCAAGAAGGCATGCACATGCGTGGTGCAGCATAGCAAACTTGAAACTTCAATCAAGTTTGCTTGAAAAGCTGTCCGCGCTGGGGCTCCGTAGATGACGTCACCCACATGTGAGAATATATGCCTGCTGTCCCTGGATAACACCTGTTACGGTAAGTAACTGTGCTTTTTGGAGGTGCCCAATAAATAGGCCAGCTCTAGGCACAACTAAAAGGCAGCCATGCGAACGCTTAAGCACGCTTAAGAGCAGCGATTCTTCAATAAGGCATCTAACAGGTAGCCTTATTACAGAATTGCTTTTTCCTGATAGGCGCCTGTTTCAATTATTGCTGTTTAAAAAGCTTAATTTAGATAGGCGCCTATCTAGATGGGTGCCTCCAAAATAGGTGCCTAACATTAGGCGCTGGTTACATAATTTGGGCCTAAGTGCACCTCTCTCCCCAGTGAGGGTAGTGGTGTGTTAAAGGATATGCAGGACTGCCATATGGATGTGGTCCTCAGGAAATGTTTTGATGTGGCTACTTCAGATATCAAGGCTGCTTCGGCGACATCTTTTGTGGCATTCGCCTGCCTTTCTCAACTGCACACTGGAGAGTGAGGCGGTGGATCTCCCTCCTCAACTTCTGATGGCTGGGACAGATTATATGTCTGATGCCTTGCATGATCTCATGAGAGTGTTGGCAAATGTGTCGGTATACTCTATCTCTGCCCGCCAAATACTTTGGGTCAGACAGTAGGCCAGTAATTCCACTTCCAAGGCTATTTTGGCTAGGCTGCCTTTTAAGTAGTAGTTATTGTTTGGCAAAGGTTTGGACGACCTCATGGATTCTTTGATGGACCGTAGTCCTAAGACTCTGCCTGATAATAGACCCAGACCCTCCAAGGGTCTAATTTTCATGACTCACGGTGCTCCAGACTGTATGCAAATGCAACGTTGCAGAGATTTTCTCAGGGCTCCCAATTATGGTATACTGGCTGCAGGCACTCCCAGCCTTCTACCTTCTGTTCTGCACCCTCTGCCAAAAAGGATTAATGACACCAGGCCAAGGAATGCTCCTCTGCAGATAGGGGGCTGGCTCTCAACATTGCTTCCTGCCTGGATGCGCATTACATCTGATTAGTGGGTCTTGGGCATTATTCAGTTGGGCTACAAATTGGAATTTGCTTGGCCTCTGACAGATTGGATTGGATTTATTGCATTTGATATACTGCTTGAACACAGGTATTAAGTGGTTTACAATACTAAATATGGGCATTGAGCTACTCTCTCTGTCCTGAATGGGCTCACAATCTAATTAAGCATACAAGAGAAGACATCACTAACATTACGGAGATATATAATAAAAGAGAGGAAAAGAAAGTACCCCATGGAAAGTAAAGAACATTGAAGGCAGCCCCCCCTTAAAATCCAAGAAAATGAGTATTATAGTTATAGTACATTATAAGGAAAGATAGAATAGTTAAACTAACAATCTAAATTTATAAATATCAATAACAGGAAAAAGAGAAATATTAAAAATTAAACTAAAGTAAACTCTAGACACATTTGGGTCCTCGGTACTCACAGCAGGCTAGACCCAGGGGACTGCTTTAGTACATCCCATTGGTGAAGATTGATGTACTGATTGCATCAGAAGAAAAGATTAGATTCTTACCTCGATAATCTTTGTGGTAGAAAGGTACATTAGTCTTGACAGCCCGCCCTGTCAATCGTTTTTGCCTGCTTATTGTCTCAGATTGATATGTATCTATAAAGGTTGGGATCATCTCTTGTCAGACAGGTCTGAAAAGTAAAAAGACATTTCTATTGCTAAGAGGTAAGTGAATGTATGACAGCTCCATAAGTGTTAGTGCTAGTTGCACTCAGGTAGATGGCTTATTCATTCCACCTTGTTTTACATGCTGTTTTTTATTGACATTATGTAACAATAATAGTTACAGAGCAGAAATGATTTGTCAGAGAGGTTCCTCATATTCCTCCTTCTTATTTCTCCTCTTATAGTGGTCTATAACTGTTTTGAGACAAACTAAGGAGCTTCAGCACAGCCCAATGAGGAAGGAGGCGGAGCTGAAAAAAAGTAGATGATGTCTTCTACACAACTTGCAGTTAGAAAAGAAAATAACCCACTGCAGTATGTCCAAATAGCAAGGAGGCATGGTGTGGGCATGTTTTGGACAGGATTAGAAGAACCTGAAATCTGGAATAGAGAATGATATGGGAATAGGGGTAGGGGTGAGGGCAGAGCCCATGCAGATGAGGATAAACTTTGTCTCTGTGTCATTCTCTAAAAGCTTGAAACTAGCTTTAAACAAGTTGTTCCAACTAGATGGAACAGCATCTATAAAACCCTAGAATCAATATATAAAAACTTAATACATCTTAGAAAACTGACAATTCAATGATTTAAAAAAACTGCAGAACCTGCTTTTGGATTTAAATGAAATACTGTTAAATTAGGTATTAAGCTTTGTGTCTTGTCTGCCTTTGATGTGGCAACAAGATTCTTGTCTACTGATCAGACTCCTATCATCTGCAATATCTTCCATCACATTTCCAGTTGTTCAAGCATGTCCAACATTTAATAGATCCTTATTTTCCTGTTCAACCAGTACACAGCGTTGGTTCTCTTCTACACCCATGTCTGAAAGACAATCTAATTATCTTCCCAGATGATGTAAAAACACAGTCAACTGAATCTTTGGGAAGGTTGTACCAAAACCAGATCAAAATGGAAAACTCTGTTTAAGTGTAAAAAGATTTAAATATAAAATCGTAAGTGTTTGAGGCTTGTGCAGATGAGGACAGAGCCTGCAGGTTCAGAGACAAAACTTGCAGAGACAGGGTGGAAATGGGGACGGAGGCAGAGCCCATGAAATGGGGATGGGGACAGAGCCTGCAAGGATAGGGTCAATCTTTGTCCCCTTGCCATTCTCTAAAATTTGGGCATTTTAGAGTGATTTCTGAAGGGGAAAAACATCCATGCTTAAAAAGGGTGTCTTTATATAAACCTGTTTCAGGAATGTCCAGGTTACAAAGGCGCTCTGATTGATCATTGGCAGGATTAATGCATGATGACACCTTAATCCACCAGTGGTTTCTGTCCCCCACCCTCTCCCCTGAAAGTGAAACCAAAAAGGAGATACCAGGCTCCATGACAGCTTCAGGTATCATGGGCATTCTTAACAAAACAGGAGTCAAGTCTGAGGAGTAGACTGGTGGTTAATGCAATGGACTATAAACCAAGGGATCCAGGTTCAAATCCCACATTGGCTCTTTATTTTAATTTTTTTTAATTGTGAGCCCACTGGAGGGATTAAGTAGTGACCCACACACACTCCCCCAGTGGTCACTAACTCCTTCCAAAAATCTGAATGAAACAGTACATACCTCTCTTTAGAACAGCAGCATCTGGTATGGGAAATCCTAGTAGAGTGTCACACAAGTGTCTTAAGTAGCCTGGTGAATAGGCTAGTGAGCCATAGAGTGGAGGACCCAGGTCCATAAACCACTGCATTTATGGTGGAAATTGTGAACCCACAAAAATCCTACTGTCATATAGGTGCCATCTGCAGCCAAAAGGGCTAGACAGGTGAGTATAGTAGGTTTTGGAGGGCTCATCATACATTATAAGGGGGTTATGGTGAGATGTACTTCTGGCACCCTTTATGTAAAGTTCACAATAGTGATCTCTAAGCTGCCCTACTGCTCTGCTGGCATGTCTGTTTGGCCAGTGTAGTATAAACGGTGGTCCCTCCTATGTCCAAGTGGCTTGGGTTTGGACTTTTTTGTATTCGAAAATGGGCAAAAAAGATAGACATCCTAAGGTTGTATGTCCTGACGACCAAGATGTCTACGTAGGCGATTTTCCCAAAAAATATTTTTGGACATCCAGTGGTTTTGAAAATAGATGTTTCTTTGCCCTGACATTTGGACATCTTGTAGGAAATATCCAAAGTCGGACTTAGACGCACTATTGAAAATTGCCCTCCACATTTATAAATTTAGGCCTGTCATTCATTTGCCTAGACTTTTTATTAACTAAAAATCAGTGCTAAGCTCCTAACATTTTCCCATCCTAAATTTGTGCTGTTGTCACCCACTTTTTATGTAGACATTTAGTAGAAATTTGAGTATAAAGTTATGCACACAGCCCTAGTAAATTTTCAGAGGCCAGTGTAGGAGCATACAGCCAGTGTTGGTGCATACAGCCAGTTATGCGCACAGCTAAACTGGTTGATTGGCCTAATTGGTAATTGATAATTGGTAATTGATAATTGGTAATTGATAATTGGTAACACCTCATAATTTATGCTAGTTGGCACTAAAGTTACGTGCGCAACCTAGAAAGCATGATTCTATAAAAAGTATACACCAGTTTCAGTGCATGCATTTGAAAAGCGGATATGGCCAGGGCAGATTATAGACATTCCTAAAAGTTATGCATATTGTTATAGAATATGCCTGATTGTGCAATGACTTAGAGGCATATATTGAGGCCTGGTTTCAGTTGGCTTAAATGGATGCACCTAAACATTTTGTGACGCAAAGGCACTTAGCACAGTTCTATAAAAGGTACATGTACCTTGTAGAATCGCATTAAGTACCTTTCTAGTTGGCACTAATTTTTTTAGGTGCTGTATGTAGAATCATGCCCCTAGTTCCTAAATATCTGTGCCCTCTTTATAGAATTAACCTCAGCATCCCCTAGTGAGCTTTCTTCACTCTGCAGTATTGCTGTGTGTGGGAAAGGGGGGCAAACCCTCAGCCAATTTCTTCTTTGGAGTAAGGTTAGAAGTTTCTAGGATTTTTCCACAGGGCCTAGAGCTCTCCAGTAGTCGGTCAAGTCCTAGAATCCAGAGAAAATTGCAGAAACCCACTTTTCAATTAATTGGATACCTGATCAGGGGTATCCAGAGCAACCTAATACAGTAATTCATAGTTCTTAGCCATGGAGATATACAAGATTCAAATGATTCATCACAGTACCAGAAATAAATATTTAGCAGTTTCATTTTTGTTATAATGGTATTGTAGTCTGCCTTTGCCATAAAAAAATACAACATTTATCCAAAATATACAACCTTTCTTTTCTATATCTCTCCCTTTGCTATGTCTCTGTTAGGAAATCACAGAGAACCTCGTATGTGAGAAGCCAGATGATCCTCTGCAGTTCATGCTACAGCAGGTAAAAGATTCTCTTGGTTAGAGATTCAGTTTGGCAGATAGTGGAGAACTGATACTCTCAGAATATTCAGCTTTGTCAAATAGGCTGAAAGGAGAACTGATGAGGCAGGAAATGAACCACTTTGGACTTTGGGGGAACGAGGTATGAGTTTTCACAAAAATGTGCAGTGTCTTAATTAGATTCCTAAATTATAGGAACCAAAATTAATTATAGGAAGACAGATTAATTTTCAGCCAAATTTAATTGTAATAAATAAAAAGAAAACAAGATACTTTTTTATTGGACTAACAATGCATATTTTGATTAGCTTTTGAACGCCATATTTTTCTTCATATCAGAAATGAGCAAATGTTGACAAATATAAGAATATATAAGTAAAACATCAAATCATACCAATGACAGTCTCATGGTAACAGGTGGGGGGTGTTGAGTGAGAAACAGGGAGAGATGGATGGCTGATCAGATGGTGACAAAGAAGTATAATTTTATGGTTTATAATGTGATAGGAATCGCAGATCATTGTTAAGTCCTGTCTTCTGGGTACTGAAATGTTTCATCATTTATTTTTAATACTACCAATTGATAAATAAAAAATGTATCACAAAGAAATTAATAGTACATGAAGAAATAATACTTAGATCAATTAGATCAGAAATTAACCAACAGAAAAATCTGTATTCATATAGTAACAAAGTAGATGATGGCAGATAAAGACCTGAATGGTCCATCTAGTCTGCCCATCCTGATTCAATCTAAAAATATATTGTTGTTTTTTTCTTAGCTATTTCTGGGCAAGAATCCAAAGCTCTGCCTGTACTTTTCTTAGGTTCTAACTATTTGAAGTCTTCATCAAAGCTCACTCCTCCCATCTCCACCCTCCCAGCCATTGAAGCCCTCCCCAGCCCATCCTCCACCAAACGGCCATATTCAGAGACAGACCATGCAAGTCTGCCCAGTACTGGCCTTAGTTCTTCAATATTTACTATTATTTTCTGATTCTAGATCCTCTGTGTTCATACCACGCTTTTTTGAACTTCATCACCGTCTTCATCTCCACTACCTCTCTCAGGAGCGCATTCCAGGCATCCACCACCCTCTCCGTAAAGAAGAATTTCCTTACATTGCTCTTGAGTCTACCTCCCCTCAACTTCAAATTATGCCCTCTGGTTTTACCATTTTCCTTTATCTGAAAAAGATTTTGTTCTACGTTAATACCCTTCAAGTATTTTAACGTCTGAATCATATCTCCCCTGTCCCTCCTTTCCTCTAAGGTATACATATTCAGGCTTCCAGTCTCTCCTCATACGTCTTTTGGCGCAAACCTCCTATCATTTTCGTCGCCCTCCTCTGGACCGCTTCATGTCTTTTTGTGTCCTTCACCAGATGCGGTCTCCAAAACTGAACACAATACTCCAGGTGGGGCCTCACCAATGACCTGTACAGGGGCATCAACACCTTTATTCTTCTGCTGGTTATGCCTCTCTTTATACAGCCCAGCATCCTTCTGGCATCAGTTGTGTTGGGGAGGGAACAGGAGAAGGGCAGAGATATATTAAAGAAAAAAAATCAAAAGAAAATTCAAAACTATTTAATCGGTAGGAACAACGGTTAGCAGCTATATCACGTGACACAGCCAGTTATGCATGAATATTCAGTACCAAATCAGTGATGTTTAGCAGTTAAAATAGGCGGCATAAATAGCAGGCCTATCTTTAACTGCTAAGTATTAACCAGTTAGCCCTGGATATTCAATGCTGGTCACCAGATACAGCTTGTCATTGAATAACTGGTCTGACCACCAGCATCAAGCAGTCACTGTGAAGCTCCACACCATCTGATTATGAAGGGGTGGAATCTAGGTGGGTTATTTTTGAGTGTTGTTGAAGGAAAACACATCTTCATCAATCAAGAATATAGTCAATTGCAGTGAGTCAAAGAAAATATATCGACCCCCTGTGCAGCATGCTCACATCTGCCTCTGCAAGCAGTACCTTAGGCCTCCCCAATTGCAATACCTTAGGCCTCAATATTTTCCCTTTCTTCTGGGTTGTTTCTGCTATATCCAGAAGCATACATACTTTACAGTTCATAAACAAAACATCTTTATACTGTATTTAAAGAAAAGGTTCAAGAGTCATTCCCTGTCAGAGTCTAATGTTAAATGTACCAATAGTGCTACTGGAACCATGGCCTCTGTATCCAACCATTCAAAGATATTAGTTAAATCCAAACTGTCCACAGAAAGGCCTTGTTTAGGAACAGACTTCCTTTTTTCAACAGGAAGATACCGCATTTTTTTATATCAGGGGATAAGAGGTTTCTTGAAACGTTAGCATTTCAGATAAATATCTTTTAAACATATCTTGAGCTGAAACAGAAAATGCTTTAGGAGACTTAATTAATCTAAGATTCTGACATCTGACAGCATTTTCCAAATTTTCTACTTCGTTGCGGATATTCACACCTCAGATTTCAAAGGCTCCTGCAATGGTAGCATAATCATTGATTTTCCCTGCATCTCAGAAACTGCGAGTTCTTTTTCTTCCATGTGGCCATTTTGCAGACTTCTCTTACTGCCCAACCAAGTGTTGTCTCACGACAGTGCTGGTGATTGTATTTGTGCCAGCAGGCTCCATGTCTCTGGAGATAAGCTGATTACTGTGAAGAAAGTTGGACAAATCTCTGCCATATTGCCTTCTCCAGTTAAAGTGTGCTCCAGAGTCTCCAAACTCGGATTATGCACCATAAAAGCATGTATCCAAGTAAAGATCCTGTCGATCCGGGCTGAATTGACTTAACAAATATTTATGTTCTATATTTACTGCTGAAGGGCCAGAAGCAGGACTGCAAAAAACAAAAGCAAATAGAAATGGAGATGTAAATCCTGAATGATTTTCAGAGGACTGTGTTCATGAGGAGCTAGCGAAACTAAAGGTGAACACAGTAATGGGGCTTGATGGCGTACATCTGAGGGTACTGAAAGGGAAGTTATCCTAGGACAGGGGTAGGCAATTCCCTGTCCCGCCTGGGCCCGCGCTGATCTCTGAATGGCTGCAGCCATTCGGAGATTGGCACGGGCCCAAGCGGGAGCATGGAGGGCTTGTTCCTGATCTCTGCACTTCTGGCCTATGCGCCACTGGCTGGAAAATATATGAGACAGCCGTCTAAAGAAGGAGGAATTTAAAAATGTACCAAGGGGGTATGATTAAAGGTGCAGGGGGGATGATTAAAAAAGGTACTGGGGGGATGATGTAATGTACTAGAGGGTACGTGGGGGGGGATGGAGATTATTTAAGGTACTGGGGGGCATGTGGTTATATGGGGGATGATTTAAGGTACTGGGGAGCATGTGGGGAGATGATTTAAGGTACATGGGGGTATGGGGGATGATTTGAGGTACTGGGGAGTTATGTGGGGGATATGAGGCTTGCCTGCCTGCCTGCCAGCCACTAGGCCTGCCTGCCTCTCACTAGGCCTGCCTGCCTGCCACTAGGCCTGCCCGCCCTCTGCCCTGTCCCGGCCTACCACTAGACCACCGGGGGGGGGGGGGCAGGGTATGGAGCCTGGCAGGGAGGGGGGCCAGGGTGCAGAGCTTGGCTGGGAGAATTTGGTTCAGAATGATTTTTTCTTGTTTTCCTCTAAATCTAGGGTGCATCTTATGGAGTGAAAAATACGGTACATGATCATATTTTTTCAAGCCATAGATCAATCTCACTGCTGTGTTCTGTAGGAGTCGCAATATAGAAATATTCTTTTTCACCCCTGCTAGATAAACTACAGTAGTCTAGGGGCTCCTTTTACTAAGCTGTGTTAGGGTTTTAATGCGCGGAATAGCGCGCGCTACATTGCCGCGCGCTAGAACTTAACGGCAGCATTGAGCTGGTGTTAGTTCTAGCCACCTAACGCATGGTAATTTCCTGCGTGCGCTAAAAACGCTAGCGCACCTTAGTAGAAGGAGCCCTAAGTGTCTCAATACCAACGATTGAACCAATGACTTAAATGCAGTGATATCAAAATAAGCTCTGACAGTTCGCAGTTTCCATAAAATATGGAAAGACTTTTGAGCTACCATGTCAATTTGTTGCATAGTCAAATTCTGATCCAAAGTTACTCCCAATATTTTAATGGAAGAGCAAACTTAATAGTAATAGTATCCTCATGTAAATTCTGACAGGACAAAGCAAAAAAGAATTTAGTTTTTTCAAAATTCAGTTTTAATCTGAATTCCAACATCCAACCTTCGATGAATTCAATTACTTCGGCAATAGTGTGAGTAATATTAGAAAGTAAAGAGAGATATGGAATTATAACTGTGATATCGTCAGCATAACTAAAAAGTTTCACTCCCAGTTTTTTCAGTCTGTTTCCTAATGAGGAGAGATAGACATTAAATAAAAGTAGGGAGAGTGGAGAACCTTGGGGGGACACCACAAGTATTTTTCCAACTGAAAAAGCAGATGTTTTCCGTTCGAACAGAGTAAGAGCGAGAAGTCAGAAATCCTTGAAACCATGCATATACCTTATGTATTCCATGTCATCTAGACATTCCAACAGAGATGGCTTCATTAACAGGTTTATCTAGCATAGTGCTTCAGAAGAGGGGGGCAGACTATGGTGGAGAGGATGCATGGGTCAATTGCCTGACGATTCTTGAAAGTATTGGTGAGGATTGGTCATGCTAGTGGACGGAGGATGTTGAGTTGTGAAGGTTACCAGCTGATGGTGAGAGAGCAAAAGAATTGAGTTGGAGAAGATGGCAATTGAGGAGTTAGAGAAGAGGACAAGATCAAGGCAGTGGCCATTCTCATATGTAGAAGCTCTGGAATGAGGGGGCATAAGATGAAGGAGAAAGGGAATAAACTTAGATGTAACCTCAGAAAATAATTTTTCCATGGAAAGGGTAGTGAATGTGTGAAATGGCCTCCCGATGGAAGTGCTAGAGATGAAAAATGTATTTGAATTCCTCTAAGGGAGAGGAAGGGATAGTAGATGGCATGGATAGTCAGACTAGATAGACCATATGGTCTTTGTCTTCATTTTTCTATGTTTCTATGTCTTCCATTTCCTTTTCACCATCAGTAGAAAGGACAGAAAGAGTAACATCTTGTGGAACAGCTCAGTAAGCAGCCATGTTGATTAAGCTGCTCCTATTTCATAATTTTGACTTCAAAAGTCTTTGAAAGCTAATCAAAAATGTTTTAAGTTAGTCCAATAAAAAGGTATCTTATTTTATTTTGTTTTGTTTTTTTATTAACTTTAAAGTGGATTAGTTTGAGGCAAGGCAACATGAGGGTTCTTAGACAATGCAACAGCAGTGACTTACATAAATCAACAGTGTGTCTCAGAAAAGATAAGCTGTTATAAATGAGTAAATAATTTTTTTTAGAGATACTGCTATTAATTCAAATACCTTGTATCACTATGCAGTATGTCATTAACCCAACTTTTAGCCTTCTCATAAGATCTTCGGAAGTGTTCCTTAAATGGATTTTGTTTATCTTTTCCACAAGATATATGGCACTAACTTTGTCATACGATCTCAGGATTTTTTAAAATATATATAAATATCCATTGCCTTCCTTCTCATTCAACTAATGTTTTTCAATAATTTTAAGCATATCAAAAAGACTAAGCTTATGTCAACATGGGATGGGGACAAGTGCTTCCAACATGTTTTGCCTCATGACTTTTTCAAGGAAACCTCCTAGGAACAAAATCCACAATCAATTTTGCATGAAAAAGTTGAAACTCAAAAATGAACTCCATTGGTTGTACATTGGAAGACCTTAAAGCATAGTGTAGATGACATCCAGTGGAAGATCACTGATGAAGTAAGAGAAGGGTGAGTGGGAGGGAGGGCATTATGAGAAGATCCTAAATTGCAAGGAACAAAAATGGATCTATAGTGTAGCATGGCCGTCCCTTAGGCTAAGGCAGGGACTGGCACATGTCACTGATATAGCCTCGGCATGCTTCCCCAAGCAGAAGGAAGTCCCTGTATCGGTGGGCTTACCTAGCTTACAGCAGTCAGAATGGCATACAACAGGTAATCTTTCAAAAAACAAATGGAATTTATTTTGCATTCAGGTTTGCATGAGAATTCATTAAAAACTGGGTTCTGGAGTACAACCAACAATACAAAACCCCAAAGTTTCTCCTACCAGCCTGGTCTGGCAAAAACCCTTAGTGCTCAGTCCATGATCCAGGTAAGTTCTGCTTATTTTCAAACAACAAACAAAACATGAATCAAAACATCACTATCATTCAGTTCTTTAACAGAAAAAAAAATGTTCCAGCTCAGACACTGAGAATTCTCCATCCTCTCAATGCATCAAGCAGAGCAAGGTTGGTAGATCTGCCAATTCGGCACTTTGCCAGAACAAAATGCAACCCTCAAAAACCCTACACAAAGATGACGGGCAAATCCGGCCCCCAATCTTCAGTGTCTCCTTAGATTCAATAAAGCAAAATAAACTTTCCAGGTAAAGATATTCTTACCCCTGCTTAACTGTAGCAGAGCGCCTGCCTGCAGTGGCAGCCATCTTAAAAGGAAGGAAAAAACCCTCCAGAAAAAAAAAATATATATATATTTTCTGGAAAGTTTCCAGGAATAAACTTTCCCCTTCTGAAAGTCCCAACCAGTTCACAAACATCCCATAAAACTTCCTTAGAAGCTACCCCAGCAAAAAAAAACTTTTACAGGAAAAAAAAACCTTGGCAAAAGCCAACAGTCAGTTCAACTCACTTTCATTTCCTCTGAAAGTGGTAGCTCAAGTAGGGCATTCCATTCCATGGCTTCTGGTAAATTATCCTCTAGAAGTTCCTCTCCTGCCTTGGCTGCATTTCTACATCCTTTGGTTGCTGGGACTGCAGAGGCTCCTCCAGCCTAGGAGCTTCCCTGGGCTGCTTCCTTGACTGTGGTTCTCAGACATTTAAATGCTGCAGAGCCACGCCCAGCCCTGTGCAGGGGATGGTCTCTCCTCAGCTCTGACTGCCTCCCAGCCTGTTTTGCTAGCAATTTCAAAATGGATGCCCTTAAAGGGACAGAACCTTGTTTTCCCTGTCTGTGGAATGTGAAGGCAGTATTCTGAGACATTTAATTTGCACAAGGCTGGTACGGGAGTCAGACTTGTGACAATACGCTACAAACTGTCGCACCTTTGGGATTAAACCAATAGATAGAATGGATGATGCTGTTACAATGCATCTTTGGTGTGATTGATGGAATAGGATCATGTGATATTCATCTGGGGAGGGATTAAATTGGGGTAAAGTAACTGCAGCCATCTTGACTGAGGCATCAGATTTGGGATGGCAAGACGTGGTGAAATGGAACAAGTATTTTGAAGCTATAATGTTTTGGAGTTTCAATTTTTTCATGCAGAATTGATTTTGTTCCTAGGGAGCTTCCTTGAAAAAGCTGCAAGGCGAAACATGTCGCAAGCACCTGTCCCTTCCCGACTTAAGCTAATTATTTTTGATATGCTTTAATATCAACCCCCTAGTTTATTGTCAAGAGAAACTTGCCTGCTGCTATTAAGTTTATGATCAATAAATTTTTTTTTTTAAATGTTCACATCTGATATAATAAAAATGTGTCATATTCCAAGAAAAAAAAAATTAAGGAAAGGCATACTGGCTATACTGAGCACCTCCAACCCAGATGCAAGCTTCCCTCGCTACACCACTGACTATAATGGCTTACATTGCTATGTAAGGAGAGTCTTAAAGTATCTCTGGCTTTTAAATGGAGACATATTGAATGAGCACTTTTGTAATTTCTGTGGTTAGGAGAGCTAAGCTGGGTCTAATAAGGAGGACTAATAATACTAATTATTATTTTTGTAGCATTGCTAGACTCTAGGGCTGGGCCTGACCACATCCATACCCTTAAAGCAGTGTTTCTTTTACCTCCCTTAGGTGCAGGCAATGATGCAACACAGGTGCAACTAGTGATAGCTACAGAGGGGGAAGGTTGATCATCAGTCTCCATTAAGGCTTTCGGCATTGCCTGTTACTGTGCTACTGAAGCTAGCCAGCTGTTCTCAGTCTCTGCAGGACATAAATTGCAATAGAGCATTGTTGTTGTTGTAATGCTTATTTTCCATGTGTTATGTATTTATTTTCCTAACTGCAAATTACAAAAGGTGCTCATAAACTCCAGTACAACACAGTTCGAATGCCCTCTTCATATAACCTACATTCTACCTGTCCTATGCTGGGAAGAGCAATTGATCCATGTCACAGCCCCACCACCACCACCACCAATTCATGGACTTCCTTTAGGAGGGAGCTGTCTCGGTATAGAAACATAGAACAGAGAAAGAGATAAAAATGAAGGCAGATAAAGACCATATGACCTATCTAGTCTATCTGTTAATGCCTTAGAGAACCAATGTACTTGTCCCAAGCTTTCCTGAATTCAGATACAGTTTTTGTCTCCATCAAGAGGCCATTCCACACATTGACCACCCTTTCTGTGAAAAAATATTTTCTGAGGTTACTTTTGAATCCGTTTCCTTTCACCTTCATCCTGTGCCCCCCTCATTACAGAGTTTCCTTTCAATTGAAAGTGACTTGCCTCATAGTTATGCCATGTAGGTATTTAAATGTCTCTGTTATATCTCCCCTCTCCTGCCTTTCCTCCAAAGTATATATTTTGAGCTCTTGAAGTCTGTCCCCATACACTTTAAGACAAAGACCATTAACAGTTTTAGTAACCATTCTCTGGACCAACGACATCTTGTTTATATCGTTTATGAAAATGCAGTCTCCTGGTAGACAATATTCTAAATGAGGTCTCACCAGAGTCTTATACAGGGGCATTATTACTTCCTTTTTTCCTATTTGACCATTCCTCTCCCTATGCACCCTCTCCCTTCTATCTTTTGCCATCACTTTTTCTACCTGTTTGACTATCTTAAGATCATCACATATGATCACACCCAAATCCCGCGACTTTCATGTGTAAAAGTTCTTTACCCCCTAAACTGTACTGTTCTCTCAAGCTTTTGCAGCCCAAATTCATAACCTTGCATTCCTTAGCATTATAGCTTAGCTGCCAAATTTCAGACCATTCTTCTAACTTCACTAGGTCTTTCCTCATGCTATCCCCACACCATCAGGGGTGTCTACTCTTGCAGGTTTTGGTATCTTCTGCAAAGAGGCAAACCTTGCCAGACAGCCTTTTAGCAATATCACTTACAAAAAGGTTAAAAAAAGAACAGGCCAAAGAGCCGAACCTTGCGGCATCCTACAAGTAGCATACCCTTTAGTAAGCTCCATTTATTACTTCCCTCTGTCGCTTTCCACTCAACCAGTTCCTAACCCAGTCCATCACTTTGAGACCCATAAACTATTTATTAGATGTCTGTTTGGAACCATGTCAAAGGCTTTGCTAAAGTCTAAATACACCACATCTAGTGTTCTCCCTCTATCCAACTCTCTGTTCACCCAGTCAAAGAAATTGATCATTTTTTTCTGACAATATCTGCCTCTAGTGAAACTATGTTGACTTGAGTCCTGTAATCCAATGGATTTCAGAAACTTCACTATTCTGTATTTTAAAAGTATTTACATTAATTTACTTGCAGTCCTCTGAAAATTGTTCAGGGTCTATCACACCTCAATTCCTCTTTCGTGTTTGTCTTCTGTAATCCTGCTTCTGACCCTTCAGCTGTGAATACGGAACAGCAATTCAGTCTTATCTTTAGCAACTTGTATATATTGTTCCCCTTCAATCCCTCACAATGCCACTTTTGCACTTCTTCCTATCACTAACATCTAACAAAGTCTTGTCCTCTCCCCATTTTACCATATTAGCTCTTCTTTCTTCCATTTGCTTCTTTGTTTTCCTGACTACTCGTCCATCTTTACTTAACTTTTCCAGATATTTTTGCTTGTCTGCTTCTTTCTGTGATCTTTTGTAGTTTATGAAGACTAACTCCATTTTCTTTTCCTTTTCAGCTACTACTTTTGAGAACCAAAGTGGCCTTCTTTTCCCCTTACTTTTACTTACTTTCGTTACAAAATGGTTTTTCTAACTGCTTTCTTGCTTCTTCCAAATGTTTCCATTCAGACAGTTCCTTGATGTAATTCCCCATCTGAACAAAGTTCTTTTGAAGTCTAGAACCTTCACTTTTGAATGAACCCTCTCCACACCTGTCTTAATATTAAACTACACCATCCGGGGATCACTGGATGCCAAATGATCTCCTATTAAAACATCAGAAACACTCTCCCCATTTGTAAGCATTAAGTCCAGTATGGCCCCATCCTCTGTTGGTTCCATTACCAGCTGCTAGAACAGTTCCCTCTATAGAGAATCAAGGCTCTCCCTACTTCTATGAGACCCCGCAACAGGGATACCCCAGTCAACATTTTCCATTCCCGCTTTCAAGATTGACTCTTCCTTGCCCTGTATGTAGGTCCTGCAATTGTGTGGCTTTAATATAATGCAACTCCCTTCCTTTTCTTTCTACCCTGTCTTTCCTGATCAGATTATAGCCCAATATAACCATATCTGAGTCTTGGTTCATGAATCATGCCTCTGTGATTACCACTAAATCCAAATCAGCCTCTTCCATCACAGCCTCTAGATTCAAAAACTTGTTTCTGGTTCAAAGGGTACAGGAGTCTTGATAAGTGGGTATATATTCCCACCCATGAGATTGTGTAGAAGGAGTTAAATTTTCTGTTCCACCTCCTTTTCTGGGCTGCATTCCAGTTCCTGCTACACGCAAGTTGAAAGGTAGTTTTCTGATTTACTCTGAGATCATTTGTCTTATTTTCAGGTATTTTATCCAGATTGTGAGGCTTTCGGTGCTGCAGAAGTTCCCAGTGCTCCTGGGATAGCTCTGGTTGTGAGATGACACAGACTGTGTGGACTGAGTCTGTAGCTAAGCAGGGTAACCATTAGGGGAGCTGCCTAGCCAGCCTGCACTAACAATTTGGAGGCTCATTTGTGGTATCCAGAGCTTGAGTGCAGGCTGTGTGGCCCCGTGCCAGTCCTGAGGGCTTTACCAGATGCTGACTGTGTTTCCCTCCCCCCCCCCCCACCCCTTGGCACGCATGGAGCTAAGGGGTTTGAGATCTCGGTCACATTTATTGGTTTGACTGGCAGCCTTTGGAGCTACTTACATGCTTGTCTGAGACAGAAGTCGTCTCTCTAACTCAGCTGGAGTCCCAGCTAAAATAGTCCCATCACCAGCAGTAACTGTGAGTATAGGCTATTGTAGCCTATGGGAGACATCATGGGTAATTTTAAATTGGATTTTTGAGGGTTGCTGGGGCTTCCTTTAGGATTCCCCACCTCTAAAAACCCCTTTCCTGAATTTTTTGAACTGTAATTTTGCTATCCTGAGCCGTTTTTGGCACTAGAATACTGCCACATTTTTCAGTCCAATGCAATTTACCTCAAAACACCTCAGTTTGGTTCAAAATCAATACAGATGGATTGCTCAGGCTATTCTAGCCTATATTATGCAAGATTTGCGCTATATAGCCAAAATTGGAGCATTCATGTGCCACATGCGGTGGAGCATGTGAGAGGGAGTGGAAACCATGAGTTTAGCATCCTCTGATCCCTCTAGGGCCACAGTTTCACAGGTGGCTTGGTGGTAAGTCAAAAATCCCTCTTGGAGCCTGGAAATAGTGACTCGGCATCTGCGGCGAAGCACTATTGTATGAATACCCCTGGACCCTTGAGGAAATCAAAGACAATTCCTGCAGGGGTCCTTGGGGCACCCTGGACAGGGATCTACCCTTGATTTTGTGAATCTGATGTTTGAAGCCTATCTAAATTATTAAGGTTTGTCAATACTGTTTGAGAGCATGCCAGGGCTTCCACAGGAAGTTGTACCCTCAAAGAGCATAGTTCCCCCTTTGCAATGTTATCCTCAAGATCCAGAGGTCCAGTCGGAAAAGGACTGGGAAGACTAGGGCTCAAATTTGATTCCTTTGATTCCTCAAAATGAATCTTCAATGTTGGAGGAGTCAGAGTCTCAGGTGGAAGGCACCAGTTAGGAGACCTTGGCAGCCCTGGATCAGGGGGAAGACAACAACAATACACCACCTTTTTAAACCAGCAGATTTGCTAGAGATTATTACAGAATTGTTGCGGGAACTAAAGCTAGAATCCCCACAGACCCTGGAAGCTCATTGTTCTGTCATGAGAGGTTCTAAGGATTAGACTCACATTCTTTCCCTCGTATATCCTTATATTACTACAATGCTGACAGAGCATTAGGAGGCCCCGGAGGGGACCTTGCGGGTTGCCAAGACCATGGCAAAAATATATGCAAAGGCTTCTGACTTTCAGCAGATGTTTGTCCAGCCTAATATGGATTCCATAGTAGCGCAGATAACCAAAAGGACTTTGCTTCCCAGTGAAGGGGGAGTGATATTAAAGGATGTGCAGGATTGCAGGGTGGAATTAGTTCTCAAAAGGCAGTTTCAGGCCCTGACGTTGGGTCTGAAGGCAGCAGCAGTGCTTCCTGTGTTGCATGTGCCTTCCATACCAGATTACATCAGATTCCTTCTTTGGATGATGATTTTTACCCCTAATTATTAATTGCCAGGGCTCCTGAGAAAATTGAAGTGTCATGAGATAGGTGGCAAAGTTCAGTTGTGGATTAGGAATTGGTTATCAGATTGAAAACAGAGGATAGGGTTAAATGGTCATTTTTTTCAATGGAGGAGAATAAACAATGGAGTGCCACAGGGGTCTGTACTGGGACCGGTGCTATTTAACTTATTTATAAACTAGTGTTTTAGCCTGTTACATTCGTTACAGTAACGGGTGCTAGAATAGCCCCACCTATACCCTGACCCTGACTCTGGCTCTGATCCCACCCATGCCCCGCTTCTATCATGCCCAGACCCTGCCTCCCACTGATCCCAGTCCCACCACTTCACCTTTCACCATTTCCTTTGTACCCTTTTGGCCCTCCTGACAAGGTCTTTACTTACCCGAGGCGGCAGCAGCAGTCCTGACGTACCAACCTTTCCTCCCTGAGTGCCCTAAAGCAGCAGTGGTCCTACTATTTCCATCTCTCCCTTTCCCCCTTTCACACCCTCTACCATCTCTCTCTGACCCTGTTTCATCTCTTTTGCCATCTTTCCCTTTCCTGTCCCCCCTCTGTCCTTCCCCAAGACCATCTCTCTCTCCTGCCTCCTCCACACTCCCTGAAGTCTATCTCTCCCTATCCCCTACCATCTGTCCTGGTCCCCCTAGTAACCCCTCTGTCCTTCTCATCCATCTGTCTCTCTCTCCTCACCTCCTGCCTCTGCGGAGCTCTCGCATCTCCTCGTCCTCCTCCAGCCAGGCTTCAGCCATCTTCTGCCGCGTCCTGCAGCCGCCGACAGCCGCCGCGGCCTGCAGCCACCGACATCCTCCTCGGGGGATTTTCGCGCATGCGCACTCCTACCTGCGGTGCCCTACAACGCATGGAAAATGGGAGCACGAAGGTGGGAGTGCGCATGCGCGCTTAGGGCTTTATTATATTAGATGAGGTCTCACCAGAGTCTTGTACATGGGACATCAATACCTCCTTCTTCCTACTGTATGAAAGTATGAAATATTGAGTTCTGCTTCATTGCAAGGTAATACCATCTCTCTCTGACCTTGTTTCACCTCTTTTGCCATCTTTCCCTTACCTGTCCCCCTCTGTCCTTCCCCAAGACCATCTCTCTCTCCTGCCCCCTCCACACTCCCTGGTCTATCTCTCCCAATCCCTTACCATCTCTCCTGGTCCCTCTAGTAGCCCCTCTGTCCTTCTCATCCATCTGTCTCTGTCTCTCTCTCCTCACCTCCTGTCTCTGCGGAGCTCTCACAGCTCCTCCTCGTCCTCCTCCAGCCAGGCTTCAGCCATCTGCCGCCGCGTCCTGCAGCCGCCGACAGCCACCGACAGCCGCCGCTGTGACCTGCAGCCGCCGACAGCCACTGCGGCCGACATCCGCCTCAGGGGATTCTCATGCATGCGCACTCCTACCTGCGGTGCCCTACAACACACGGAAAACGGGAGCACGCAGGTGGGAGTGCGCATGCGCGCTTAGGGCTTTATTATATTAGATGATCTGGAAATTGGAACGACGAGTGAGGTAATTAAATTTGCAGATGACACTAAACTGTTCAAAGTTTTAGCACGGGGAGCCACACTGAATGACCTGCGCTGTTCCTGATACTCATAAGAACTCTGAGTGTTGGGAGCAGCGTGGGCCTTTCAGCGCGGTTTAGTAGAAGAGGGGGTAAAATGGTTAGGGCTCTTCAGCTTGGAAAAGGGATGGCTGAGGGGAGATATGATTGGAGTCTAAAAAATCCTGAGTGGAATAAAACGGGTACAAGTAGATCGATTTTTCACTCTATCAAAAATTACAAAGACTAGGGGACACTCGAAGTTACAGGGAATACTTTTAAAACCAATAGGAGGATATTATTTTTCCACTCAGAGAATAGTTAAGCTTGGAATGCATTGCTAGAGGTTGCGGTAAGAGTGGATAACGTAGCTGGTTTTAAGAAAGGTTTGGACAAGTTCCTGGAGGAAAAGTCCATAGTCTGTTATTGAGAAAGACATGGGGGAAGCCACTGCTTGCCCTGGATCACTAGCATTAAATATTGCTATTCCTTGGGATTTGGCCAGGCACTAGCCATTTTTAGAGTCATGAGCAAGGTTTCTATATACTCAGTCTCTGCCCACAGAATGCTGTAGATTAGGCAGTGGGCAGGAGATTCGGCTTTCAATGCCACTTTGAGCAGGCTTACTTTTAAGGGCCAAATGCTCTTCAGCAAAATATTGGATGATCTCATGGCTAGTGTATTGGATCTGGCTTAAGTCTTTGCCAGACAGTAGACCTCGGTGTCAGGTCAAAAGCGCGCCGGGACAAAGGCGCGCGCAGACAATTGAGCGCAGCGCAGAGGCGCACGCCGCACAAAATTACTGTTTTTATGGCTCCGACGGGGGGGCGTGGGTTTACTTAATAGAGATCGCGCCGCATTGTGGGGGGTTGTAACCCCCCACATTTTACTGAAAACTTCACTTTTTCCCTTTTTTTAGGGAAAAAGTTAAGTTTACAGTACAAAAATGTGGAGGGTTACAACCCCCCAAACCCCCCACAACGCCGGCACGATCTCTATTAAGTAAACTGGGGGGGTTCCCCAACAAAAACCCCCGTCGGAGCCCCTAAAAACTGTAATTTTCTTCAGCGCACGCCTCCATCTTGCGCTCAGTTGTCGGCGCGCGCCTTTGTCTTTCGCCAACTTGTCTATGAACCGTTTTGTACCATGTTTCTACACTGTTTTACATTGAAGTTGATTTGATTCTCAACACTATTTACAGAATTGGCTATGTCAGGAAGAATCCCCATACACCTCCTATTTATTTTTCCTCTTATAGTGCTTGGTATAAATTGATGAGGAGCTGGAGTGCAGCCCACAGTAGGAGGGGGAGCCGAAGAAAATTTAACTCCTTCTACACAAACTCACAAGTGTGGGATACTTAACCCACTTGTGAAGGCTCCTGTACCCTTCTACCAGAAAGATTATCGAAGTAAAAACCTAATCTTTCCTTCTCTTACTGTCTCACACTATGAGGATGCTTCTTCTGTATGTAACTTCCAAAATTCTGTTTGAGCCATACATAGGGTGGTCCTATTGCTCAGGGATATAAGCTGACCTAGTCCTGGTTTGATCCCATTGTATGTAGAAAGATTTAGTCCTTTTGTTCTTTGAGAAATCAATTAGGAAAAAAAATCAGAACTACATCTTTATATATGCAGTAGGGCAGAACCAGCTTGGGCTTGTCTGTTGCCTTGACTTAAGGGCATATGGATTCCCAGTGCCCTTTCTTGCTAAACAAGAGATTGCTGTCTTTTTACCTCTCCTGACCTCAAAATAGGATTCTAGAAACATTTGGGGGCTAATATTCAGTAGTATTTCTCCAGATAGGCGTGGCTGCTACCCAGATAAGTGCCGCTAACCAGAGAGAGTCACTGATTTTTCAGTGGCATTATCAGGATATTGCCATTGAAAATCAATACTAACCACCATGGTGTTATCTAGATCAGTGTTTTTCAACCTTTTTTGGGCAAAGGCACACTTGTTTCATGAAAAAAATCACGAGGCACACCACCATTAGAAAATGTTAAAAAATTTAACTCTGTGCCTATATTGACTATATATAAAGTAATTCACTTGAGTGCCACCGCCGCCATCGGGAACAGGCCATCGCCAAGTTCTCCCTGCTTCTTTTCCCCGCGGGGCCGACCAACTCTCGCCACCCGTCGTCAATTCTAACGTCGGAGAGGACGTTCTAGGCCAGCCAGGCAGCGATTGGCTGGCCCAGAACGTCCTCTCCGACGTCAGAATTGACGCGAGTGGCGAGAGTTGGCCGGCCCCACAGGGAAAAGCATGGAGAACTTGGCGCCGGCCTGTTCCCGATGGCGGCGGTGGCACTCAAGTGGCTAAAGAGCCGCAGTTTGCCGGCCTAGGGACAACACTGGAGGGTGGCCAGCTGTGCATCCCCTTGGGACGTAAACCCGGGGTGGGGCAGACCGCCCCCCCCACCCTGGTATGCCACTATCTGTACCTCACTCCCTGCCGGCCTAGGGACAACATTGGAGGGTGGCCAGCTGTGCACCTCCTTGGGACGTAAACCCGGGGTGGGGCAGACCGCCCCCCCCCCACCCTGGTATGCCACTATCTGTACCTCACTCCCTCCCTATGACCAAAAATTCTCCTTTCTTCTATTCCCCGTGTACACAACCATCTCTTTCCCTCCCTTCCTCTCTCCAAAGTCCATGCCTTCTGTGCCCAAACACTCATTCCCTCCCCCACCTCAGCATCTCTTTCCCTCCCTTCCTCTCTCCCAAGTCCATTTCTTCTGTGTCCAAAAACCCATTCCCTCCCCCACCTCAGCATCTCTTTCCCTCCCTTCCTCTCTCCCAAGTTCATGCCTTGTGTCCAAAACGCACTCCCTCCCCCCTTTTGTGTTCCGTGTTTGCCTCCCAGCCCATCTTTGCAACTTTCTCAGCAAAAAGAAGCTCAAGCCGCGAGGCTTGTCTTCTGCTTCCTGCCTGCCCTGCCGCGCACAAATAGCCAAACGGAAGTATTCTCCGACGTCAGCGCTGACGTCGGAGGGCAGACTTTGCTTAAGCCCTCCCTCCGACGTCAACGCTGACATCGGGGAACGCTTGCGATCGGCTATATGTTAGCTGCAAGGCAGGCAGGAACAGAAGACGAGCCTCGCGGCTCGAAATGTATTGAACTCCGCGGGTCCCCCGTCCAGCTCTCTCCTGTCCACGTGGGGCGGATTGCCCCTCTCCCTAGACTGTGGCCTAGGACCCTGGGGGAGCCCGGGGCCCCTGAATGCAGGACTGGTGGTACTGCCCTGATGACGGCCCTGACCGTACGGCACACCAGGCAACATCTCGCGGCACACTAGTGTGCCGCGGAACAGCGGTTGAAAAACACTGATCTAGATGGTGTCTGAATGGTCAGGAGGCAGAACTGGAAGTTATCACAACAAAATAGCTGTCTTGACTTATCCAGATAGTTATCTGGGTTCTGGTTACCTTGCACCCACATAATCAGCACTGGTATCTGGCTACATCCTGGCACTGAATTTGGGTGTATAAATGCTGTAATCAATGTTTGAAGTTCATGCTGACCTTGGGGTTTAAATATTTGGTGGGTTGTTCTTTATATAGCACTCTTTGGTTCCAGGCTGCACATATGGACTTTTTAAGAATGTTACATAGTAATATAGTAAATGATGGAAGAAAAATTTAATCTTGTCTACTCAGTTGCAATTTTTTCACTTTGAGTAAATTCAATCATGTACAATGATGCTGCACTTTATAAACTTGCTTGTATTAAACTTCTTTTAAATATTTGTGTTATGCTTTTCATTTAGTAATAACAAAAGAAACAATATATAATTCACTAAACACTTTCTTCCTCCCTTCACCCCCCCCCCCTTCCCCACAAAGCCATTGTTGCTGTGTAAAAGACAGTTTCTCATTAATTACATTACATTACATTAGTGATTTCTATTCCGCCATTACCTTGATTCAAGGCGGATTACAAAAGATGATATCTGGCAATTTCCAGGGGAGGTAAAGAGTAGATCAGGATGCTTTGGGGAAATGGGAAAGTGCTTGCAGTATTAAGTCGATTTCAGGAATTTCTTGAACGTCAGCATGTTCCTTAGCCACCTTCTGGATTTAAGCAACAAAAGTATGTCTACTACAGAGTCTGTGCTACTGCATGGTTAATAGCATTTGATATACTGCTTCCCCCCCCCCAAGCCCCTCCCCCCAAAAAAAAAATATATATATAAAAACAGTTTGTAAGAGAATAAATTCATCTAAAACAGGAAAAGAATGCCACTGAATAATAAGCCAGAGAGCAGAAATATGGAGTGTACTAAAAGGTCTTAAGGCAGAGGAAAGGAGAGTGCATGAGAGGTGAAAGAGGAGGGAGGGGAGTCACTCCTGGTTCGGGTAAGCTTGATTAAAAAGATTACATTTTGTGAAAGAGGACTCTAGAGAGAGAGCCAAGGGAAGTATATTTCAGAGTGAAGCTTTGATTTGAGTCTAGTTGCGTTAGAGAGATGTTCATACAGTGAACATAGAACCCTGATTCTGTTATCTCATACATCAGTGCGGGAGTCTGTACCTTAGGTGTTTTCCATCTATACTCGTGAACTGTGAAGAATCACATATTTCAGCTCCTCCCCTCATCCAGTGGAATATAGTGCCCTCTTCAGTTTTTCCTTCTTATTTTTGGGCATTTTCTGCTTTTTTTTGCATGGCTTTGGTGCCAAGAGGTCCCCATTCTTGGGGTCTACTCCACCTGTGAGAGGACATGGACCCACAAGAGCGAGCTGCTGCTCATTGGCCAACCCCTAGGTGTACATATAGAGCCAACCTGCTTTGCAATCCATTGAGACTTGGGGTCCATTCCCCTGGAAGGCTGTGGGGTCTGTTGCGTAACAATGTTAAACAAAGCAAAAATGTTAGCTGGCAAAAAATCAATAGTTACCACAAGCGATACTCAGCTTAATGAAAAAAAAATTAACAGGCAGGCATTCTTCAGAAACAAAGTAGCAGCTAAACTATATATGACTTCTTCACTGCTACAATAAAGTGAAGCCACTTAGTTTAAATTTGCAAGAAGTAGTAAGCTGATTCCACAAAAATGAATAATAAGCTGTGTTGTGCCATCTAAAGCTCTGCTGTCACTGTGTTGGCAAATTTCGCCAATATGGCTTCTTCAAGGTTTTTCGCAGCCTGGGCATTTTCCTGAACTTAACCGGTTGCTGGCACCATTTATCATTCATTTTTGTGGAATCAGCCTACTACTACTTGCAAATTCAAGCTAAGTGGCTTCACTTTATGTAGCAGTGCAGATGTCATATGCGGTAGTTTAGCTGCTACTTTGTTTCTGAAGAATGCCCGCCTATTTATTTTTGAATTATAATGTTACCTTGATGTCGAGCCTTTTTGAAGGTTTTACCTCTGCTATTGTTTTGGTTGGCTTTGAAGTCTGCTTATCACAGCGCATTTATTAACCGATTTTTCAATCGAAGGCCTTAAGAAAGTATTTCTATAATAATTATACACTCACACAAGAATTTATTAAAATAATTTATTTATAAAAAATAAAATAAAACAAAGGTTTTTTAAGGATCAATGAAAGATACCATCATCCAAATATTACCAGTGGACCTTTGATTGGTCAGTGGTATAGATGTCCGAGATCCTTTTTTCCTTTCAACATGCATTTTTCATTAAGCTGAGGATCTCTTGTAGTAGCGCCCCTGTGTAACAACCCTTTGGGTATCAGGAAGCCGGCTGCATGTTAATCTCCCCTGTCGCGTTGCGTGGTTTCCTGGGGGTGGAGTACTCAGTTGGTGTCCGTTCCGACTGCCAGTTCAAAGATCTTCAGTGGAGGATAGGGTTCAGTAGGAATTTAAGGCAGAAAAGTCCTTTCAGGCAGGCTGCAGCAAAGCTGACAGGCACAGCTGAAGCTACATTGAGTATAGCCCATTATTCCATATGGGGGACATCTGTATGGGTCTAAAAAAATGTCAAATTTAACAGTTTCTCAGGCCAGGGTTTGGTTCCCCCCACCTCCAAAACCCCTTACCCTTAATTTTGTAAACTTCAGGGAGTCCGCACGGGCCATTTTTGGTGTGATTTTTCTGGCATCAGCCATCTTGGATTTTAAACAATCTTTTTTTCTAAAGCCTCCATTGAGCAAGGGACATCGAAGCCCTCATGAAAACTACAGGTTTGAAAAATAATAAACCATGCAAAATGACACCAGCGCAAGGTTTTAAAAATTATAATTAAGATTTATTGAATTATTGTTTCTATTTTTCCATTATGATATCAAAAGAATCAAGCATAATTGCTTAACAGTTGCGCTAATGGGAGATCGTTATAGTTTCCAAATGCTGGCCTTCTAATAACGATCTCGTCTTCATATCTCCGGTCATTCTATTATATAACTTTTGGCTCAGTGACATCATCAAGTTTGACAACCAATAACAATTCACCAAAGAGGTGGTCTTAAAAGTTGGACAAAGGAAAAAAATTCCTCCATGTTTCAAAGTTAGACAGTTTTAGAAAATTACTTTTGATTTCTGAATTAACATAACATTATAACATATTCAAGAGAATCTACAATTATTAACAGGGTGCTGAAAAGTTCTCAACTTTTCCTAAATTGACAGGTTCACATTACATAGCCTTACACAGAAACCTTAGTCTGGAGGAGGAGGGGGAGGGGCTGGTCTCCCCCTCTCCTCCTAAGCTGACAGTCTCACACACAAAGAGCAAGAGTCTCTGGCTTAATTACTTCCAGATGTTGTAGGATTTCTTTAGGTTGCAAAGATATATAAATATGTTTTTTCAAAGCAACACAGTCATACACTTCACTCCAATCATATTTGTTTCATTCACTCTTTGCTTGGCCAAGCTTTTCCATGTATTCATTCATTCAAAACTATATTTAATTCAGTTTGGGATACGTTATCTTTCTTTACCAGTCTAAAGCACAGCTGGTGTTAATTAACACCACGCTGCTGGGAACAAAGACCTGGAAACACAAAATGGATTCCAAGAACCCAAAATGGATTCCATGTAACCCCCATGATTTAGCCTAGCATCAAAGTGCATAAAAAGAACACCATTCTTTCCCTTATTTTAATCTGTAGTGTGTTTTTCTGACTTTATCTACATATTCAGATATTTATTCACCCTTTTTCGTACGCTTCTATTTGGGCGTGGCAACTGACACAGATGTTTGTATCTAACTAGAATTACCCAGAATCATACGAAAACAGGCGCTTTTGTAGAAAAACTCCACAAAACTACTGCACTTATCATGTTCTGACATCCATTCCATTACCGTCCCATAAACATCACCCCCTGCTGGCCACGAGCCACTACTCCTCACCCTCTGCCTCAAAAACCCCTCATTATGGCTAAGGATTACTTGAGATGGACTCCTCAGGCCAGTCTGACCCTGTGTCATGCCAGTTTTACGCACTTTTAATGGCAGAGGAGTGACCATGTTCCATGTGCCACAGGATGTGTGAGGAAGGGGCAGGAGCTTCAGGCTCAGTCTCATTTGAGTCCTCCAGGACTGTCTATACAGCAGGGAAAAAAATCCTTGCAAGCCACAAACAGTGAAGGTGTGAAACAAGTGTGTGGAAGTGGCAGAGGCTAAGAAACCCTAGTCAGAGGTCATGCAGGGGTCTTTAGGGCTACCTGTTCAGGGATTTACCCCAGAAAAGTGCTTGAGGGCCTGAATAAATTCATATAAAACTGTTCTGAACTTTCCTGGGAGAACGGTATAGAAAATTTAATAAATAAAGTTTGTGAATTTCTTGTGGAACGCGTATTTGATTGGTCCAGGACGCGCTGCACTGCTTGTGGGTGCGCCAGCATCAGACCAGGGAGAGTTCCCTTCCCTGAGGGTCTCTCCGTTGTGGAGCAAGCCAGCCCCAAGCATCAGTGACCAATCAGAGCATGCTTTTAATGTCCCCCGGCTCAGCTACTCCTTTGGATGATTCGAGATCCCTAGCCATGACTAGGAGTAAGGAGATTGCTGCTCTTGACCAATGGAACAACCCCTCAGTGTGGTAACTGTTCAGATCTGTTACCATCCCATTTGTTATTTCAGATGTGCTCAGTGAGACAGAGTTAGATCCTCAACAGCCATCCACTTCAAAGTGCTCAGTCATGAGTAGCACAAACTCTCAGACCTCCTTTTTCCCTGCACATCCGAACATCACCTCACTGGTCACTGATCAATGGGAATCCCCTGAAAGTTCCTTGAAGGTGGCAAAGGCTGTGTCCAGACTCTACCCCGTGGCTCAGCTGTAGGTGGATTCCACGGTGGCTCAAGTAACCAAGTGTATCTCCTTTCCTAGCGAAGGAGAAGTGATGCTAAAGGATGCACAGGATCGTAAGGTAGATGTCCTTAAAAGACAATTTGAAGCATTGGTTTGGGGGATCAAAATGGCAGCGGCAGCCTCCTTTGTAACATGTACCTGTCACACCAGGTTAAGACAAAGTCCTATGAATGAGGAGGATGTCTGTCCCCAGCTCGTGATGGAAGGAGTAGATTACATCAGATGCTCTTTATGACCATCAGAATCATGGGCAAGGTATCGTCGTATGTCATTTCTGCCTGCCGGATTCTCTGGATCAGGGAGTGAACACCCAATTCAATCTGCCCTTTAAGGGGGCAGATGTTCTTTAGCAAAAGCTTGGTTGACCTTATGGCCAGTGCAACAAATCGACATCCCAAGTCTCTATACCAGACCTCACTGCCCTACTGCGGAAGGCAGAGGTAATTTTCATTCCTTCTGTAGGACTCACCAGTACTTCACAGATTCCTCCACTCAGAGACCTTATCAGAAGTCCAGACAGAGATTTGGCAACTTTAGATGCAAGCAACCCTCAGCATTGCGCGTCAGCTGCCAGAAAGTCACAATGATGCGAGGTCAGTAGCCATGCCTCCACACATTAGCAGGAGGCTGTTAGCATTCTGGAGGGCATGGGAACAGATTTTATTTGGGGCCTGGATATTATTAGAGAAGGTCACAAGATCAAGTTCTATCACCCTCCTCCAGATCTGTTCATTGACTCCCCTGCAGGATGGCCGGTAAAGGAGGTTAGGGTTTGAGTGATGGTGCAAAGACTCTTGGACATCAAAGCCATAGAACCAGTTCCCGATGAAGATTTGTCTCTGGTAGATACTCCATATACTTTATAATGCCCAAGAAAGGCACAGAAGACTGGAGACCAATCCTGGATTTGAAATCCGTAAATGCAGCATTGAGAGTTCCACATTTTCACATGGAGACGGTTCAGTCAGTAATTGCGGCGGTGGCTCCAGGGGAATTCCTAGCCTTAAATCTGATGGATACCTACCTTCATATAGAGAATGACATGGGGAAAAGATTTGTCCCCATCACAGCCCCATCCTCATGAGCTCCAGCCCCACCCTGGCCCTGCGAGCTCCATCCCCATCACCACCCTATCCATCCATGCAAGCTCTGGATGATCCCATCCACATAAGTCTCAAATAGTTATGATTTTATATTGAAATAATTTTATTAAAGTATAAAAAATAATATTCTGTACAACTGTCATATTATAAATCACAAATAATATACAACAAAACCCCTATCTCCCCTCCCCTCTCACAAATATCCCTGCCACTATTGAGAAAACAGAGCAAGCCAAATTACTACAAAATTCTACATAGAAAAATGATTATTTCTAAGTGATGTATTTATTGTTTATGTGATTGAATATATTTTAACACTTAATGTAATCTTGAAAATGAATAAAAAATATTAAAAAAAGAAAAATTATGCTAACAGAATTCCTTGGTCTCACACACACATACACAGAACACAATGCCAAATCCATAATAGCTGACCGAAAATGATAAACATACAGTAAATTAAATCAAAATCCTAATAAACCACAACTTGCATGTAGTAAACACCAAGGAAATAAAAAGATCCATTTCTTCCTAAATTGTCCAAAACAAAGATCACAAATTTTAGGAACAGTGTTAGAGGAATGCATCAAGAGCAGCTGCCCCCTAGCCAGAGAGAGCCCTAAGTCTGCTGGAAGTTGAAGAAGGCACAGCCTGGTAGAGGGCTTTGTGGTGTGATCCCCAGTTATGTCTAACACCAGCTCTGGCAGGATCCAGATTTCAAATATGATATATTCTAATTACAAAATAGAAAATAAAATTATTTTTTTCTGCCTTTTATCTCGTCATTTTATTCTTCAAATCATGTTGGTCTCAGGCTCTGGTTTCTGTTTTCTTCTGTCTTCTCTTAACTCACTTGCCAGGATCTCCTGATCATTTGACATTTCTTCTTTCTCTGTGCTCACCATCCATCTTCTATCTCTGTGAATGTATTGCTCCACATGTTCATCATCTCCCTTCTCTATGTCTCCTTTCTAGTATTTCCCCTGTGCCCATCTCTCTGCCTTCATCATCACTTTTCTATGATCCCCTCCCCCTATGTTCAGTATCACTCCTCTGTATCCCTATGCATCCTAAGTCTAGCATCTTCCTTCTGTGTTCTTATTCTCCCCCATGTCTAGCCATCTTCCCTATGTGTCCATATACCCTCCTATGTCTGGCATTTCCCCTCTGTGTCCATATACCACCCCATGCAGCATTCCTTTTTGTGTCCTTATTCCTATGCTTCCATCCATGCCCACCATCTCCCCTCTTTATGTATATCTCCCTGTGTCCAGCTTCTCCCCTCTCTTACTCCCGTACACCAATGTATTATTTTCAGCAATATTTTGCTGGCATGTGGAATTAATGTAATCATTCTGTATTTGTTACAATTCTTGGCGTCGCTTTTCTTTAGAATAGATATGAACAGTGATCTTCTCCAATCAGTTGCCATATTTTATCCTTCCAAATCTGTTGAGACAGTCAAGTGAGGGCCATGATAACACCTTCTGAGCCTTTTATTAATTCAATTGGAATACTGTCGATACTAGGTGACTTGTGTTTCAATAAAGCTTTAATTGCTGCTATGACTTTTTCTTTTAAAATTATCTGGCTCTTCTTTGACTTCAGTTTCCAGTTCAATTTTCCCAATGTTATCCTCATTGCCTTGTTTGTATAATTTTCCATATATTCTTTTTATGCTTTCTGGATCATTCAATATCATTCCATTTAAGCATCCCCAGTTGAGGTTGGAATTTCTGCTGCAATCTTTTAATCTCCTGATTCGCTAATCTGGTTTGTCCATGTATTTATTTTATTTAAAACATTTTTAATCTGCCTTTATCCAAGGTGGCTCACAATATTAAATACATATTTCAGGACTTGCAGAACACAAAGATTCCCTACATCAGCAAAAATCATAAGATTATACCATCTCAACCCATAAATTACATTTCAAACGCTCATCTACTACATCACTTAATCAAGCAGCACAAATCCAATAACCTGCAAAAAAGATGTTATTCAGAAAGTAAAATATTAGCTTAGAAAAGCTTGAACAAACAAATGGGTCTTGAGCAACTTTCTAAATTGCAATAGATTTGGTACCATAAGGTACCAGATAATGCATTCCACATAAATGGTCCAGCTATAGAGAAACATTAATTTTTGGTCCGTACATATCGTAAAATATTCCCCTTTAATGTGTCTAACAACCAACAATTCTGTGACCTCAGCGTCCTTGGCCTCTTATCTTTCTAAGTAAGTGGGAACGGACAATGAGCACTCCACTGAAGATCACTGACCAACTTGTTTATTTCATAAAAGGACACAAGCAGAAACTGTGGACCTGACACAGCACTGTGTTTCGGCGTCTGAGGAACGCCTGCATGAGGGGTCACTAAAAATGAAACCAAACCTGTAGCGTATAAGTTCACAGATGGCAGGTCTGGGATAAAACAAAGTTCAGTCCAACTAACATGCCAGGGTAACCAATATCACTGAAAAGCTGTGGAAGCTTTTCAGTGATCTTCAGTGGAGTGTTCATTGTCCGTTCCCACTTCGTTTTGTACTGTTTTATAGCCATGGGTTCTCTGTCCTGTTGTACTTTTTGGTGTTTACTCTATCTTTCTAAACCATTTTGAAAAAGGACACATCCAAAAGAAAAATGCACAAAACAAGCCATTGGGATGCAGGAGGGGCCAGCATAACCCCTTTATAATGTATAGTGAGCCTCCAAAACCCATCCAAAACTTACTGGACCCAATTGTACACCACACCATTAGCTCTTAGGCATTTAGACACCTATATGTAGGTACAGTGAGATTTGGGTGGATGTTGGAAAGCTCACATAGTCCATCATAGAAATCCGTCCACAAAATGGGTTTTGAAAATAGAGAACTGGAAGGGTTTGTCAAGAAAAATGTCCATCTGTCCCTTTATTCCACTTTTTGAACATTTTTCTTTTTTGAAAATGAGCCACATAGTGGAATTAGAAAAAGTACAAAGATGGGCAATACAAATGATAAAGGTGATGAGATAACTTTCCTTTGAGGAAAGGCTAAAGTGACTATAGCTCTTCAGCTTGGAGAAGAGACAGCTGAGGGGAAATATAATACAGGTTTATAAAAAATTGAGTGGCATGGAATAGGTAGACATGAATCGCTTGTTTACCCTTTCCAAAAATACTAGAACTTTGGGCATTTGCCCACAACAATAGAAATTCCCCCATCTAAGTTTCCCTCACTGACTTTTGAACTGCGAGGGCTATTGTAAGTTCATAATCAAATATCTCTGTGGGACCATTACTCACCAAGAACACAAAAGGAAACAGGGACATAGACAGAGTTACTAAAAATCTCTCATGAAGAGAGTTCTATGAGCTTGGGTCAGGTGTATAAAATCTTTTTCTTCTGGGTAGAGTCTACCAAATCCAAAGCTGTACAGAATTGGCACAGACCCTGACCCCAATCTCGGACTGGTCTACATGTCCCGATGATCTAACAAGAGGGATTCATATCCAAATAAAGATCCCCAGCAAGTCTAGCACAAAGTTGAATCAAAGTGTTATAAAAGCCATATCATGTACATTGGGGCCATATATTACCAATAGTATACGATCCCACCCCCTTTAAGGTGCAACAAGAAGTAGCACCTCTTCTCATCCTTATTTGTTTTTGAAGTGTATTTAAGCCATTTTTTTTCCTCCTCCCTTTTTCAATTGTATTATTTTATTACAATCAGTACTAATTGTCTTGTTTTTTGATTTTTATCTTAAACTAATTTTTAACCAAATGTAAATCGCATTGGATTTGGATTTTGCGATTAAATCAAACATATTAAATAAACTTGAAACTTGAAATAAACAAGCAACTTGGCCCCACATTGTCATGATTTTCTTATTAAAATTGCCACCCCTCACCTTTGTTGACCTGAAGAGGAGTAAAATATTTCTCACACACAGCCATGTTGTAATTTCTAGTGTTCTAAGTTATACAGTTGTGTTTCTTGGCGCCATGCTATGCTTGATGCCGCTGCAGTGCAATCAGTATTTTATTCCACTTTATCAGAGAAGTAATACATGCAACATTCCAAGATATCACTCAGTTTCAAGCAGCACTCTTAAACTACAAGAACAGGTGTGTTAAGTACTCAGTATTAATGCCTATCAGGGCATCCAGCCTCCACCTAGGGGCAGCACTTAGTCCCCACCAGTAAATACTCTTTCCAAAAATACTAGGACTAGGGGCCATGCAATGAAGCTTCCAAGTAGTAAATTTAAAACAAACCAGAGAAAATATTTCTTCACTCAATGCATAAACTCTGGATTTCATTGCCAGAGAATGTGGTGAAGGCAATTGGCTTAGCACGGTTTTTTAAAAGGTTTGGATAATTTCTTAAAAGAAAAGTCCTCATTAAACTTAGGTGCCAGGGTTTTAAACGTCTAAAGTATAGCCACTTAATTCCTTTAGAGAATTGTGCCTAGTGGCATCTAAGTCTTTCTCCACCCCTACACATACTTACTTTGGTGCTAGGTGCCAATAGACCGCCTATCTTTTGTAGAATTGCGCATAAGATAGGCACCTATATCCCAATTATATTTTTTTCAATTATGAACTTGTTAAAGCTCATAATTGAAACCAATTTACTAATTAAGTTAGGGGCCTATCTTTAAGCACCTCATATAGAATTTCCTCCAGTATGCACAAAACTAACCCATTTAGAGACATTGCTTCATGAGAAGAACCAAATTATGTATGAGAGTCAATTGAAAAGTTTCTGATCTAATCTAGAAAGCAACATTTTTCAGGAGAAATTGAAATTTATTTTCAACTGTGACGGGGTATATCACAAGAACCTAAGGACCATGGGTCTCCTCATCCTCAGCTGATAAGAACAGGTAAAGAACTGGAGGGATTACAGTCCTGCTTGGGCAGTATTAGTCAGCATAAAAATATTCCTTATCCTTCTGGAAGGGGACACCTTGGTCGGGGTGACTGTTGATGAAAAGACAGTTCAGAAGAGAGAATGCACTGATTTGCATATGAAGGAACTGATTTGCATATTTATTTGCATATGTACTTACTGTAGAGACACTTAGGACTGAGAAAAGACCCAGGAAAGGTGGGGGGGGGGGCGAAGTTCTCTGGAGGGAAGTCCCTTCCTACCTGTTATAGGACTTGAAGTGGGCATTGACTGAGTTGGCATCCCCTCACCCTAAAGAAGAGAGGAGACCCTATGTAAGACTCCACAGAGGAAAAGAGCATACTGCAGAGTTCTGAGAAACCAGGACTCAAGGGTGATCCTCAGGAGGAAGAATAAAAGGAAAGCCTAACTCCTGGTAAGCTCTCAGAGAGCGAGGTTGATTGATGGTGGGAAGGTCCAAGGGAGCTTATGTACTAACAGAACAAGAATGGCTGGTAGCGGGAAGGTACATGGGGATCTGTGTATTGGCAGGACCAGAATGACTGGTGGCCGGAAGTTCCATGGGGGCCAGAGCCAGGAAGGTCTACAGGAACCTGTGGATCAGCAGAGCAAGAGTGACCGGTGGTGGGAAGGTCTACAGGGACCTTTGCACCAGCAGGGTCAGAGTGACCAGTGGCAGGAAGGTCCGTGGGGATGTGTCAGAGGGAATCACGGGCAGTAGAAGGCCACGAAGCAGTGTGTGAAGGGACACGTCTTGTAGTTTTCCATAGAATGTGTTTGAAGTTGTAAATCCAGACATTGTTTGCCTTCTCTTGCTGATATATTACAAGGACATTTATGTTTGATAAGATATGTGTTATCTTGTTGTGAAGTGACTTCAATTGTTTTTATAAGCCGTATTTGCAAACAGAAGAGGCTTTGCTGGCCAAGGCTCTTTTGACCTTTTGGACTCCAGTCTAGAGATAGAAAAATGCTGATTTCTTTAAAGTTTCATGTGACCTGTGTCCATATATGGTTTGCATTTACGTCACATGCTGACAACACTGATTCATGTAGAATGATATAAAAAAGATGTAAAGCTCACAATAAAATTGGACATGTTTTGAAAGATGATTTCTGGTCTTTAAGATATGTCCCCAGGTACCTGACTTCCAAATGACAGAGCCAGAGAAAGTATGGGGCAGGAATTGGGACCTAATCCTTTTCAGTGTGTTTAGAGTGCTGCGAATTCTGCTGAAGCTGGGAGGTTTGTCGGTCGTCTCGTTGTGGGAGGGTCGAATGGGAGGGTCAGTGGGGTCGGCTGTACGGCGGTGGTAGTGGCGGGGAGGAGATGGAAGGATGCTGCTCAAGGGTTCTACTGCACAGGGGGATAGGAGGGAGGGATAGAAAAATGCCGGGTTCTACTGTACATTGGGATGGGGGTAGAAATGGAAAGATGCTACTGCACAGGGGGATGGGAGGGAGGTAGGCAGGCAGGCTGGCTTCGGGGGTGGGACAAAGTCTGGAAGGCAGTGAGGGGGACATAGGAAGGAGGCACTGGGGGCACTAAGAACATAGGATGGGACACTAAGGACATAGGAAGGAGGCACTGAGGGCACTAAGGACATAGGAAGGAGGCACTGAGGGCACTAAGGACATAGTATGGGACAATAGTATGGGACACTAAGGACATAGGAAGGAGGCACTGGGGGCACTAAGGACATAGGAAGGAGGCACTGGGGGCACTAAGGATATAGGAATGAAGGAGGGAGGGAATAGAAAGGGACAATTGTTGGGCCTGAGTGCAGAAAGAAAGAAATGAAAGAAAGGATACACAGACAGAAGGAAACACAACCAGAGACTTATGAAATCACCAGACAGCAAAGGTAGGAAAATTATTTTAATTTCAATTTAGTGATCAAAATGTGTCCGTTTTGAGAATTTATATCTGCTGTCTATATTTTGCACTATATTTGTCTATTTTTCTATAGTTACTGAGGTGACATTGCATGTTTTAAAGTCATCTGCCTTGACATCTTTGAAACCCCCCCCCCCCAAATATAAATGATAATTAACATTTTCTCTGCGTATAGTGTGCTTTGTAGTTTTTTAATTTTATGGTTACCATTATGAATTAATAAGATATTATGTGTACATGAAAAATGAATGGAAGAAATTGGGGCGGGATTGGGGGCAGGACTAGGGTAGGGCTAGGGTGGGATTGGGGGAGGGACTGACAATTAATAGATGTCCCCTTTTGCAGAAAAAAAATAAACGGTCACGTTAAGTATATATGTTCTGATGAAATACCAACTACTTCTGCTATCTCATTTAGGGTCTATCAGCAATCTTCCATCACAATTCAGTGAACTTCATCAACCATGTTGTTGCTGTTTTGGGATGTCCGTTCTTCATCAACAATGCTTGTCCGGCCACATTTAAATTCAGCAGTCCACGCTTTCACTGTTGAAAATGAAGGAGACACATCACCATACACTGTGTCTAACTTAGATTTAATTTTGGTAGGCGATTTTCCCTTTAAATGAAATAATTTTGTCACAGCACAATACTCAATTTTATCCGTTTTTTATAAAGTGAATAAGTTGTTTACTTTAAAAGACTGACATGACAAAACTAGATGTCAGACTGACCTGAAAAGCTAGCTGTAGACGTTTGTCAACGTCATCTGCCGGACAGCTATAGAACTGTGATGCTAGTCAGGCTGAAAACTTTTCAATTAACCTTCATATTATTGGATAGGATAAATCCAGGGAATGTTTTCTGTCTGAGCATTAGAGGGCAGCAGAGGTTTACAGTATGATTACCATTGTTACTCTTCCTCAGCAGGGTAAAAAAAAAAAAATGTACATATATAAAGAAGAAAAACAGAGAATATGTTGGAACCAAGGTCTGTGTTTGAACAGGGAATTGTTATACAAGCATGTGAATCTGGGAATCCAGAATTCAAATCTTTTTTCTCCCTCTGCAACTCTTTTTGACCTTCTTCAAAGTATTTTGTATTTCATTGCTTCAGCTTAGATTGTGATTTCATTTAGGCAGGGAAATACTTTGTGTACCTGAAGATGTAGCTCACCTCGAGCTCAGATTTGGTAAATATATATAATAAATCCAGATTCAGAGGGGTCGATACCTAGCATGGTTTAAAGAAGCTTAAACCATGCCTAAAGAGGCTGGCCACCGATATTCATTAGCACTTAACTGAGCAGTGCCACTGAGTATTGTGGAAGTCAGAACCAATACTGTCTGCTTGGTGCCCGGACAGTCTGTGGGTAGAGTCAGGGAGAAACGGGCAGTTTTGCAGGCACTGAGGCTCAGATTCTGTAACTGGTGCCATTGTCAGCAGCTGCCTTAAAAGCGGCCGTCCATCGTATGTCAATCACGCAACAGCACTGGGTACAGAATCGCACCTCCAGCAAAGGTAGGAACTGGAAATGTAGGCCAGGGTTTTCCTGACCTACATTCCCAGTGCCTACCTATGGTGTGAATTGCGCCTCCATAGGCACTTTAGGCCACCTAACATCACTTCAGGTGTTAGCCACGCCCACTGTGGCATTAGGCGGCCTAAGGCACCAATGGAGGTGGGATTCCAGCACTGAATTTTTAGGCGCCGGTAGGCACTTTTAAACTCAGTTAAAAACATTTTTTCAATAGTGTTTTTAATTACTGAATTTGGATGCCTATTGATGTCTAAAAAATCGCCGCTGGTTAGAGAATCCAGTCCTGAATGTCTGTGTATGTCTGTGCTACATAGCTAAGCAGGGACCACACAAAAGACAGTTTCTATAATTGGGAGAGGAGATATGAGGGGAAGGTTGCTTGAAAGGCGCAGTTCATGAATCACTGTTAGGGAGATGTTCAAAACCTAACATCGGCAATAGAGATGATTAGCACTGGCGTCAGCACAGAATACTCAAAGGGCTATAGCATGGGAGATAATATGTGCGCCAAAGATTAGCGCAAACAGGGCAGGTTTAACTATTGGCTAGATGAGGCTTTGACCCAGGGCGCTAAAATACGCTTCGATGAATCAGCGGCCAGCAAGAAGCATGTGCCTTCTGCCTTCTGACCCTGCTATTTTCAGTTGCTCCTAGAACTGGACAATGGCGCCTTCCCCTGCAGAGATCTTCCGTCCTGCTTGCAAAGGTTGTGTCCTGCCGTGGTGGCTGTGCTACCTTAATGACTGATTTCAACTCACTCCCCATTTATTTTTCTTTTTTTTTTCTTCTCGTCTTTCTTTTTATTTGTTTTTGTTCTTATTTAATATTTTATTTATATTTCATATTTACAGTTGTATTAAGGCCAGTTAATGAGAAGATTTTATTTATATTTCTTTTCTTTTTTTAATTCCTATGTTCTGATTCTCTTCCTGCTCTCATTTTCTCCTTTTACTTTTTAATTTGATCTTAATATTGTCTACTCTTTTTTCAATTATTTTTATATAGTCCTTATCATTACTTTCAGGCACCTTAGCATAGATTGTGATCCCTATCTGGGACAGATAGGGAAATTCTTTGTGCCGTACTTCCACATGGTTTAACTAATTTCAATGTTATTAATGTTTTCCTTGTTATATTCTTTTGTACACTGCCTTGAACCGAAAGGCATATGTGCAGTATATAAATAAAGAATTATGTTATGTTAATGCCCAGCCTCTGATCTCACCTGGTCCTTCAAGTTAAGCCTTTTCTCCACCTACTCCCTTCAATCTGGTCTCTTCCCCCTCCCCCTATCCCCTCTATCACTCCACTGCCATCTTAGAAAGTTGTAAGTTGCTGGGTGGAAGCAGGAGCAGCCTTTGGTCAGCCCATGGGAGAGAAAGATGCTGAGCCGCACAGGACAGAGGGGGCAAAAGTGATATGGGGATGGGGCGCCACCACAGCAAGTTGGCTCAGGATGCTATTATCCCTTGAGCTGGCCCAGCATACAAATATATTCAAACAAATATTAATGAGGTCATTTCCTATTCTTTTCTAGTGCTCAGAGAACAGAACACAAAACAAAGCCACCTTTGGTAGGGGAGGGACATTAAGGTGGGCAGACTAGATGGGCCGTGGGCCCTTATCTGCCATCTATTTCTATGTTTCTATGTTTCTATGTTTACTTCTGAAAACCTAATGTCAGCCTGAAGCAGACGTTAGGGTGTTTGAAGAGAGGATTTCCCAAAATTCAGTTTTTAAAATCTGGGTTTTAGTTAATTTAGAAGCAGAAGGAAGCCCGTGCAAGCCCTTAAATGCTGCCAGTGGCAATGAGCTGAATGTGTGTGAGCATAGGTGTCGGAACGGGGGACACCCCAGGGGCTGTGACCTCCCCAAATATTGGCACTCCTGCCATGTCCTGTCCTTCCTCTGCCGATCCCTGGTGATCCAGAGTTTCAGCAGGCAGGAGCGAGCTTTCCGCGCTCCTGCCCCACTGCTAACCCGAATGCTGCCGCGTGATAGGACAGAGTACGGTTTGGGGGTTCAAGAAGGGATTGGATGATTTCCTGAAGGAAAAGGGGATAGAAGGGTATAGATAGAGGATTACTATACAGGTCCTGGACCTGATGGGCTGCCACGTGAGCAGACTGCTGAGTATGATGGACCTCTGGTCTGACCCAGCAGAGGCATTACTTATGTTCTTATGTTCAGCCGCTGAGCGGCAACGAGCAGGAGCGTGCTTTGGCAGGGGGCCCAGTGGACCTGTGCACCTAGGGGCCCTCGACGAATTACTCCTGCCCTGATTGTATGCAGAGTCCAGCTTCTCAGTGGTTCAGTTTAACCTTTGTCTATGTATTTCTATTTTATCCCCACTTTTATAAAACCAAAGAGCATTTTTTAGCCCTGGCAGTGGTGGTAACAGCTCTGACGTTTAGAATTCTATGAGCGTGTGAGCTGTTACCGCCGTGGCTAAAAACCGCACCACAGTTTTGTAAAAGGAGGAATGGTTAGTTTGTGAGTACATATTCCATACTGGGGCAAAAGTATTCTGTATTCTGTGTGTACAAAAGACATGGTTCTCTGTTAGCATTGACTGTGGAGGCTCAATCTGTACTAGTCTGGCTTGTTTCGTTTTACGATGGATGTATTTTGTTCTACTACTCACTGCAATTTGAAAGATGCTGCCTTTTCCTAGGTACACTCCTGTACAATGTGTGAATTGTTACTAAAAATCATGTTTTTCATACAGATGGGGGGGGGGGGGGATAAAAAAAATGATGGGCCCCGGGTGTCACATATGCTAGATATGCCACTGGAGTGTATATTTAGCCAAGATCTAACAAATCTATAAGACCAATGGGGCCAATGTAGAAAGGCTTGCAGTAGAGCAGTGCACGGATGTCTGAGCATTTGTTCTATTATTACATTACATTAGGGATTTCTATTCTGCTATTACCTTGCAGTTCAAGGCGGATTACAAAAGAATTATCCAAGATGTATTACAACAAGAACTTACTATGAGTGAAATATTGTATTCAAGAAGCTAATTCCATGCAAATTTTATGTGTTAAATTTACGGCAAATGTAGGGGGAGTATGCTGGACACATGTGTGTGCAAGGTTTTGCAGTAAGCCTGGCTTCTCATGCACATGTCTGAACTAAAACCAAAAGTGTTAGCATACCGTACAACAGCACTTGTTCTTCTATGCATAAATGTCAGTCTTGCAAAAATTGCTTACCCATAAAGGTCTAGATTCTGTATACAGTGCCATTCGGCACAGTTTATAGAATAGCGTTTGGTTCTGGGATCCACACCCAATTTTAATCATGAGGATTTTCACCAAGTAAACCTTTGTGCAAATTCTCACACCTATGGCATACCTAGCATTTGTTAGAGTAAACACTTTCAACACTGAATGTGAAGATGTCCAAAAATGAGGTGGTTTGGCGTCCTGTTCTGAAAGAAACCTGATCGGTCGGGATACACCCTGAGGCAGCATGAATTTGTGAAACGCTGGCCACCGTTGGTGTACCGATCAGTGAAGATAAGTGGAATAATTCTTCTATTATTTAATTTTCGTTGGCACATTGCAGCACAGCATAAGACTTTATCATATAATGAAGGTATTTTGCCAGTGAGGTGAACGCTCGACAACCTCTTTGAACTGTTTTGGTGAGGTGGGAGGGCCCTTTCTGAGGCTTTTTCCTTCATTTTTTTGGATTGAGTTAGGTCTATGCTGTTCCTGTCTTACATTTTTGGACATCTTCACATTCAGTGTTGAAAGTGTTTACTCTATCATACATTGGTTTTTCATCACATCTGGGTTACCAGCGGCTATTTATGTACCTAGCATATGTGACACCCGGGGCCCATCATTTTTTGACACCTCCCCCCCATCTATATGAAAAATATGATTTTGTAGTAACAATTCACATATCGCACAACAAGAGTGTACCTAGGAAAAGGCAGCATCTTAAACACTGCAGTGAGCACTAGAACACCAACACACACATTGTAAAACTAAACAAGCCAGATCCTGCACAATCAATTGATCCTGCTGTCAATGCCAACTGAAAACTATGTTCTTTTCATACACACAGAACAGAGATACACCCTCGACCAATATGGAATAATCACAAACTAAAAATAGAAATATGTAGGCAAAAGTTAAACTGAACCGCCAAGAAACCAGACTCTGCATACAATGCAATACCACAACACCACAAAAACAGCTACACATGTCCTCTAATACTGTGCAAAATATAAAGACAGTAGATGTAAATTTGAAAAAACTGATACATAACAATCACCACTTTACAAATTAACAAATAAAAATAAAACAAATAATGAGAAATAAGAAAATATCATTTTATTGAACTAATCCCCTTAAGCTCGGTTCACATCCCCGCAAACCACCTGATTCCATCCACACAAGCCTTCAATTGTTTTATATTGAACTTATTATATTAAAGTATAAAAAGAAACAATATTCTGTACAATTGTCAATTTATAAATCAGTGTCTTATCCCCACTCTCTTCCTCATTTCCCTTCAGCATCCTCAGCCCACTCTCTCTCCACTTTCCTTCAGCGCACGCACATAAAAACAAGCAAGTAATTTTATAGCATTTTCATTCTATTCATTCATAGAAATTAAAGTCTAAATAATGCCAGTCACATAACAAAACATGATTTTACAAAAATAATTCCCTGCACAGTCAAGCCTGCAAGGATTACTAGATGTCTTTCAGCATCTACCCTCCTTCTCTCCCCCTTAACTTTTGTTGCCAAGTCAAAATGATCTACCAACAATAAAATTTTAAAAACACAAAGCACACTGTACGCAGAGAAAATGTTAATTATCATTTATATTCCGCGGGTTTTCAAAGAGGTCAAGGCAGATGATTTTATGCAATGTCACCTCAGTAACAACTATACAAAAATAGACAAATATACCCCCTCGCTTTTTGCAAAACCGCGATAGTGGTTTTTAGCACAGGGAGCTATGCTGAATGCCCCACGCTGCTCTCGACACTCATAGGCTCCCTGCACTAAAAACCGCTATTGCGGTTTAGTAAAAGGGGGCCATAATGCAAAATATAGACAGCATATATAAATTCTCAAAATGGACACATTTTGATCACTACATTGAAAATAAAATCATTTTTCCTATCTTTGTTTGGTAATTTCATCAGTCTCTGGTTGCACTTTATTCTTCTGACTGTGCATCCAATATTTCTTCCCTTCTTTCAGCCTCCTGTATGCTTCCCTCCCCCAACTTTTTATTTGTTTTATCCTGCCCCATTCTTTCTTTCTCTCTCCATGCCCCCTTTCTTTCTGTATGTCTGTCTTTCTCTCTCTCTCCGTGCCCCATTTCTTTCTTTCACCCTGCCCCCTTTCTTTCTCTATGTCTGTCTTTCTCTCTCTCTCCGTGCCCCATTTTTTCTTTATTTCTTTGTTTCACCCTGCCCCCTTCTTTCTCTCTCCATGCCCCCTTTCTTTCTGTATATCTGTCTTTCTCTCTCTCTCCATGCCCCATTTCTTTTTTTGTTTCACCCTGCCCCCTTCTTTCTTTCTCTCTCCATGCCCCCTTTCTTTCTCTATGTCTGTCTTTCTCTCACTCCGTGCCCCATTTTTTTTCTTTCTTTCTTTCACCCTGCCCCCTTTCTTTCTTTCTTTCTCCCTGCCCTCCTCAATGCCACCGCCATTGGGAAACATGCTGCTGCCACCGCCGCAGGGGAAAGGCTGCCACTGCCGCCATCGGGAACAGGCTGGCACCAAGTTCTCCCTCCCTGCTTTTCTTCCCCGTGGGGCTGCCCAACTCTTGCCGCCCAACGTCAATTCTAACATCGGAGAGGACGTTCCGGGCCAGCAATAGCTGGCCAGCTATGCACCCCCTTGGGGCGTGCACCCAAGGTGGACTGCCCTCCACCTTGGTACGCCACTGTCTCACACCTAAATTATGCATAGATCTTCCTTAGTGCAGTATATAAAACTGCATGTAAATTTCAGGAATGCCCCCTATCTGTCCGTTACCCTCCAATAGCTGTGCCCACTCTGGATTTTACGTTCAGATCCTGGTGCCTAAAAATATGTGTGTAAATTTTAATTGAAGCCAATTAATGCCAATAATTATTAGCACCCAATTATCAATGCTAGTTGGCTTGTTGTTCAATCAAATTGGGCATGGAAATTCTGTGTACAATTTTTAGCATCATACATAGAATTAAGCTGATAATGTCTGCAAGGCTCATATTTGGACACAGAAGAGCAAGTGCCAATTTGTGCTTTCACTTTGGGTTTTGTTTTGACCTGTATACTTTCCATCTTCCTTTAAAACTTGCAGGAACTTCCTTCTGCTTGCAAAACAAGACAAAATCGCCAGCTACATTTGAGAGATTGGCAAGAAATCCTCTCCTCATGATTCCTGCATCTAAACTGAGTAGCATACTCTCTGCATTGCATGGAATGCCTAAATTCACTCATCAGTATACATTTTAATGCAACTTGTGGTTGGGCCTGCCATGTGAGGTTAACACCCATACACAAGTCCTCTCTGCATCAGTGGCATACCTAGGGTATGTGGCACCCGGGGCCCATCATTTTTTGACACCCCCAGTGTAAAAAAATATTTTTTGTAATAACCATGAAACGGGATAAATGGTCAGAATACAAACAGGCAGTGAAAATTTTCTTTTATTGAACCTCATATATGTAACCATTATTCCAAACATAACAAATTATGTCTGAATTGTCATGACATCAGAAGTACATATGGAGTAGTTGCAGATGATGCTTGGGACAGTTCTGATTGTGTTAGTTCAGTTTTATGTGTTTTTTGAATAGAGGGGTTTTTATTTCTTTTTTGATGGTTTTGTAGTCTGTGGTCAAGGTTAATAGGTTGTAGAGTTGGGGGTCGAGCGTTAGGAGGTTGTCGAACAGTTTTTTTTCTTTTGACGTTTTGGGTTGGAGGGTGTGTGAATGGTGCGCGAGTTCTCCTATGTCTGGTTGAGGTGGATTGAATTATTTAGCTGAAGAAATTAGTTACTCCCCCCCCCCCCATTCCACACACATTAATTCTCTTCCATTTTTGTTCCCATTATAAAAAACACTGATAAGTTCCCAGAAAAAAATACATTAAAATATGAAGTGAAAACAAAGGCCCCTACAGATGAGAACATAACATAAGAATAGCCTAACTGGGTCAGACCAATGGTCCATCATGCCCAGTAGCCCATTCTCATGGTAACCAATCCAGGTCTTAATAACAGACTATAGACTTTTCCTCCGGGAATTTATCCAAACCTTTCTTAAAACCAGCAACGCTATCTGCTTTTACCATAACTTCTGGCCCCTTCATTTTTAAGCTTAGATCTTTCCTTCTAAACAGAGACCTTGCTAGATGTCAAATACAGAAAGAACAAGGTAACTTCACAAGGACTTAGCTGTGCAGGAAATGTGAATCTCCTCATACACCCACCATATAGTGCAAAAATGTGCAAAGGTCTGGTTTTATCTTTCGATCACTACATAGCTTAATGCCACACAAGCAGCGCTGTTACAAACATATTCTGAAGGTCAATGTTAAGGTTAACAAAGGTTTTTCCTTGGACCACAAGGAGATACTGACAAACCACTGGAAGAGATCCCAAAACAACTACCCAGGCACAACACCCAACGACCCACTCAGTGTGTGAACCAGTTGAGTGGAGTGGACTAACTGGGGGGTGGAAATGGGCCCTGAGTTTGCTCAGCAGAATTTCCCAGACCACCTCTTCCTCTCAACACATTGACACGCTGCCACCACCACCACCATTAGGAACACCTCACCGGGTAGGCCAGCAATGCTTATAAACTTTATAAAACACATTATTATATTTTCTTATAAAGCACATATTTTAACTGAACTCTCTGACATCCTCAGCCTTGCCATTCACAAAAATAGAAGGAAGAAAAGTTCCCGTTTCCTGCTGTCTCATGACCCCGGCCTATACAATATTTTTCTTCTGCAGAACCTTCAAAAGTCTGACCAAATCCTTGTTTCACTTGCATTATAAAGTACTGAGGATGCCATCTCTCCCCAATCCCAGGTCCTAAAGTCTAAGACAGTAGCGCAAACTAGTGCTGCCCAAATCAGGAAAAAAAAAAAAATTCTATTCGATTTTCCTGCCCAAATGGTTGTTGTTCTTTTTTTCAAACATCCTGGTGGGTTTATTTTATAGCTTTTTCACCCCCCTTTGGCTTCTCCTAACCACACTGGCGCTATGGTATAAATAAAATAAAGAAACTAAAAGGACTTTTCCTCTCTCTGTTAAATCCTAGCTCATGTTTGCGGTCTAATACCAGCTCTGGCAGGATACATATTTCAAATCTGACATATTGTAATCACAAAACAGAAAATAAAATTAGTTTTTCTACCTTTTGTTGTCTGGTTATTTTTCAAATCTTGTTGGTCCAAGGCTCTGGTTGTCTTCTGATAACTTGTTTGCCAGGGTCTCCTTCTTCCTTCTTTCTGCAAGCTAACCATCCATCTGCCATCTCTGTCCTCCCCGTTTTCCTTCCCTCCCCAGGAGGTCTGGCATCTTTCCTTTTTTTGTCTCCCTCCACAGATCCACCTTTTCTTAACTACCTTTTCATCCAGCATCTCTCCCTCCTTCCCTACCATCCCAGGGTCCACCATCCCTCTCTTTCTTTTCCCAACTACCCTCCTATCCAGTAGCTCTATCCCCCCCTCCACACCATCCCTTGTGTCCAACTTCTCTCCCTAAAAACCATGGTCCATCATCTCTCTCCCTCTCCTCTATTTTTAGACCCATTATTTCTTCCCACCCAAAGTCCGGCATATGCGCGTCTCTTTGAACCCCCCTTCCCTCTGTGTACTTCTACACCAGGGCCCCCCCTTCCCTGAAGGCCTGTCCCCCCTTAAAGGTCTGCACCCCACCCCCGAAGGCCTGTCCCCCCCTTGAAGCCTGCCTGTCCCCCTTAAAGGCCTGTCCTTTCCTTGAAGGCCTGCCTGCCTGTCCCCCTTGAAGGCCTGCCTGCCTGTTCCCCCCCCCTTTGAAGGCCTGCTTGCCTGTCCCCCCCTTTGAAGGCCTGCTTGCCTGTCCCCCCTCTTGAAGGCCTGCCTGCCCGTCCCACCCTGAAGGCCTGATGCCCTGCCCCACCCTGAAGGACCGCTCACCCCCAACCCTGAAGGACTGCTCTTCCCCCTAGCTTCACCGTACCACCTACGGTAGAGAAGCAGCCCACAGCAAGATCGCAATGCCAGCGATCCCTGCGCTGCTTCGGCGCTGCTTCCTCTGCCACGGCCTCGCCCCTCCTCTGACATCAGAGGAGAGGCGGGACCGTGGCGGAGGAAGCAGCGCCAAAGCAGCGCAGGGATCACTGGCATCACGATCCCATTGCAGGCTGCTTCTCCACTGCAAACGGTGCGGGGGGGGGGGCCAGGGGGAGAATCGGATGTCAGGGGGGACCGGGCGCCAACGGCTTCAAGGCCGGGAGCACCCCCTCAGGGCTTGCACCCGGGGCAGACTGCCCCCTCCCCGCTTCCCCCCTCGGTACGCCACTGCTCTGCATTGCTCAGCATATACAACCTGCATTCAGTCCAGGGTAATCCCATGGCTAAGCCTGCGGTTGCTTTCTGCATCGGCCCTTGTGTGGTGGGTTCCCAGTTTGATTCCCAAATCAGATCTTCTGCTACAGGGTTAGTTAGGACTGGGAATCCTGCAGAGGATCAAGATGGTAACATAGTAGATGACGGCAGATAAAGACCCAAATAGTCCATCTAGTCTGCCCAACTTGATTCAATCAAAAAATTTGTGTGTGGGGGGGGAGGGAGGGTCTTCTTCTTCTTAACTGTTTCTGGGCAAGAATCCAAAGCTCTGCCTGGTACTGTTCTTAGGTTCCAACTACTGAAGTTGAAGATGCTTTTTCCTGATACTGTGTGAGGTTTTCTGATGTTTTTTTATTGCTGTTGTTTTATATTATTGTCCTACTACATTAATTTTATTTTACTAACATAGTAGGTGACAGCAGTCTACCTAACCTGATTCAATTTAAATTTTTTTTCTTCTTAGCTATTTCTGGGCAAGAATCCAAAGCTCTATCCACTACTGTGCTTGGGTTCCAACTGCAGAAGTCTCCGTCAACGCTCACTCCAGCCCATCTACACCCTCACAGCCATTGAAGCCCTCCCCAGCCCATCCTCAACCAAAAGGCCATATATGGACACAGACCGTACAAGTCTACCCAGTACTGGCCTTAGTTCTTCAATATTTACTATTATTTTCTGATTCTAGAGCCTCTGTGTTCATCCCACGCTTCTTTGAACTCCATCACCATCTTCATCTCCACCATCTCTCTCGAGAGCGTATTCCAGGCATCCACCACTCTCTCCGTAAAGAATTTCCTTACATTGCTCTTGAGTCTCCCACCCCTCAACCTCAAATTACGCCCTCTGGTTTTATGTAATTTATTTTTGTTTTATTTTTGTCCACCACATTGGGCAATCTTTGATTGGAATTGCAGTTTATAATAAATGAAAGCATATTTTAGCCCTGTTTCTGACATGAGCTGGACGTACAAAGCAGCAGGAGAAAACTGCTAGTCCAAAACAAAAATATGAGATTTTGTGGCTCATTTTACAAAATCATGCAGTGATGACAATGAAAAGTTTGATCACGGAGGCACTTTATGTAATCAGCAGGGCCAACTTAACAATTAGGCAAGACATTTGAAATATCACTGTGCATAGAGAAAAATCCCAGTTGTTAGAAGTATTGCTTTCAGGAACAAAGAGAATTTTCCTGTCAACTCATTAAAAAAAAGATTCAGTTCTCTGCTGTCTGTCTTCAGTGACACCTTGTGCTCTGCTGTGTCAAAAGGCTGCTTTCAGCCCCAGTACCTTGCTCCACAGGAACATGCTTGCGTATTTCCTTAGGACAGGCAGAAGGTAAACAACAGATCAATAATGTTGCCTGAAACTAGATGCAATGCAGTTACCAGGGAGAAAACGTGAACTCCCACCCTCATTCTTCACATACCACTCAAATACCTTTAAAAACCCACAAAGCCGGTTTCCCACATGCTCAGCCCCCATCCTTTTCCTTCCTCCTTGAACTCTCCCCGTCCTTGCATCCAGCTTTCTATCGTTAGCCTGCATCCTTAGCTCTCCTTATTGTCATCCTTCCCCTCTCCTTGCACTTTTTCACCCATCCCCCCCTCCCTCTTTGCATCACCCTCCCATCACTTCCCCCAATTATTTCTAGATAGTGAGCAGTGTTGCCAATTGCCACAGGATTTGAGGAAATTTATTTTATAACCTAAGAATAATGGTGGAGTGGAGTTTTTGGCGAAAAATATCTGGTTTGGGCTCTGCCTTGGTAGCAGTGGTAAATTGGAGCACAGAGCTAGGCAAGCAGGCTATCCAGGGATACTTAAAGGTTAATGTCCTTCTGGCTCTTTACCTCTTCCTTTATCCTCCAGAGATAAGTCTTGGGGCTGTTCAGAGAGCACTGGTGGCAGAAAGCTTTGCTTGGACTTCTCCCTATACATGGCTGGCTTTTATCAAACTGCGCTAGAAGTTTTTAGCGCGGGGCAGGTGCGGTAAATGCACCGACGCTCATAGAATTAGAATAGTTAGACAGGAGGTAACAAGTCATGTGCACATGTCCAAACAAAGACAAAAGTGTCGGCATACATCTGCGGATAAATATCAGCCTCACCATAATGTTATATGCAAGAATTTTTTTGCGACGCTAATAGTTAGGTGCTGAAAAATGAAAGCAAATGAGTTTATTTCTTTCTTTCAGTATTTTCCCCTCTTTTATCATGCTGTACTACCTAGCAGTGTGAGCGAATTGCCAAGCCACACATTCTGTTCCTATGGGCGGCCCGGCATTTAACTTGCGCTGCTCGGCAGTGCAGCTTGATAAAAAGTGGGTGGGGGTAGAAGACTTGATCAAACAAAGACGATCATTGGTTGAAAAGATACCTCCCTTGCCTTTCTGCTTTGTCTAAAGTTAGACCACAAAATTTGCTAAGCTAAATAGCAATTTGAATATCTCTCTGGATAGTGGCAGTACTTGTGCCCTGATTCTATAAACAGTACCTAAGTCATAGGCGCTGAAAAATGTGACATATAGTGCCTGTCAATCTTCAGTTAGACGCCTTTTATAGAATCATGTCTAGCGGCACCTGAACTTTAGGCAACTATTTATGCCAGGGTTTGATTAACCTAAATACCGCAAGGGGAGAGTGTGGCCTAGTGGTTAAAGCTACAGCCTCAGCACCCTGAGGTTGTGGATTCAAACCCCGCACTGCTTCTTGTGACCCTGGGCAAGTCACTCAATCCTCCACTGCCCCAGGTACATTTAGAAGATAAGACTGGGAGCAGTGGCGTACCTAGGGTATGTGGCACCCGGGGCCCATCATTTTTTGACACCCCCCCCCCCCATGTAAAAATTTTTTTTTTTTTTTTTTTGCAATAACCATGAAATGGAATAAATGGTCAGAATAGAAACAGGCAGTGAAAATTTTCTTTTATTGAACCTCATATATGTAACCATTATTCCAAACATAACAAAACATAAATTATGTCTAAATTGTCATGACATTAGAAGTACATATGGAGTAGTTGCAGGCAGTGGCGTACTTAGGGTATGTGGCACCCAGGGCCCATCATTTTTTGACACCCCCCCCATCTATATGAAAAATATGATTTTTAGTACCAATCTACATATCGCACCACAAGAGTGTACCTAGGAAAAGGCTGCATCTTAAACACTGCAGTGAGCACTAGAACACCAACACATACATTGTAAAACTAAACAAGCCAGATCCCGCACAGTCAATTGGTCCTGTAGTCAATGCCAACTGAAAACTATGTCTTTTTCATACACACAGAACAGAGATACACCCTCGCCCAAAATGGAATAATCACAAACTAAAAATAGAAATATGTAGACAAAAGTTAAACTGATCCTCCAAGAAACCAGACCCTGGATACAATGCAACACCACAAAAAACAGTAACACATGTCCTCTAATACAGTGCAAAATATAAAGACAGTAGATGTAAATTTGAAAAAAACTGATACATAACAATCACCACTTTATAAATTAACAAATAAAAATAAAACAAATAATGAGATATAAAAAAATACAATTTTATTGGACTAATCCCCGTAAGCTCGGTCCCCATCCCCGCAAACCACCTGATTCCATCCACACAAGCCTTGAATTGTTTATATTAAAGTATAAAAAGAAACAATATTCTGTACAATTGTCAATTTATAAATCAGCGTCTTCTCCCCACTCTCTTCCCCATTTCCCTTCAGCATCCTCAGCCCACTCTCTCTCCACTTTCCTTCAGCGCACGCACATAAAAACAAGCAAGTAATTTTATATCATTTTCATTCTATTCATTCATAGAAATTAAAGTCTAGATAATGCCAGTCACATAACAAAACATGATTTTACAAAAATAATTCCCTGCAGTCAAGCCTGCAAGGATTATTAGATGTCTTTCAGCAGTTCCCCTCCCTCCCTCCCCCCTTACCTTTGTGGCCAAGTCAAAATGATCTACCAACAATAAAATTTTAAAAACACAAAGCACGCTGTACGCAGAGAAAATGTTAATTATCATTTATATTCCGCGGGTTTTCAAAGAGGTCAAGGCAGATGACTTTATGCAATGTCACCTCAGTAACAACTATACAAAAATAGACAAATATTCCCCCTCCCTTTTTACTAAACTGCGATAGCGGTTTTTAGCGTAGGGAGCTGCGCTGAATGCCCCACGCTGCTCTCGACGCTCATAGGCTCCCTGCGCTAAAAAACTCTATTGCGGTTTAGTAAAAGGGGGCCATAGTGCAAAATATAGACAGCAGATATAAATTTTCAAAACGGACACATTTTGATCACTAAGTTGAAAATAAAATCATTTTTCCTACTTTTTTGTCTGGTGATTTCATGAGTCTCTGGTCCTTCTTCTGATCCTTCTTCTTTCTCTCTCCCCCTGGCTCCCCTCTTTCTTTCTGCCTTTCTTTCTCTCTCCTCCTGGCCCCCCTCTTTCTTTCTGCCTTTCTTTCTCTCCCCCTTGACCCCCCTCTTTATTTCTGCCTTTCTTTCTCTCCCCTTGGTCCCCCTCTTTCTTTCTGCCTTTCTTTCTCTCTCCCCCTGGCCCTCCTCTTTCTTTCTGCCTTTCGTTCTCTCCCCCTTGACCCCCTCTTTATTTCTGCCTTTCTTTCTCTCCCCTTGGTCCCCCTCTTTATTTCTGCCTTTCTTTCTCTCCCCTTGGTCCCCCTCTTTCTTTCTGCCTTTCTTTCTCTCTCCCCCTGGCCCCCCCTCTTTATTTTTTCCTTTCTTTCTCTCTCCCCCTAGCCTGCACAAAGCCATCGTGCCGATTTCTCCACTTCCACGATTCTTTCCCTACCCTCACCCCCAAGCCAGCAGCCGATTTCTCCCTGCTCCTTCCCCGATGTCCTGAACTTCATCGGGCAGCAGCAGCATTCACAATTCACTGATGTTGCCCGCTTCAGGCCTTCCTCTCTGTCGGGTCCTGTCTTCATGAAAACTGGAAGTAGGCAGGACCCGGCAGAGAACAAGGCCTGAAGCCGGCAACAGCAGCGAATTGTAAACGCTGCTGCTGCCCGAAGAAGGTAATGGAGCACCGAGGCAGTCCGCTTCTCCCCCCTCCCAGCCGAACCCCCGCTGACCCTCCTATCTCCCCCCCCCCCCCGTGAACCTTTCCGACCTTCCCAGCGAGAGCAGCAAACCTCCTTCGCGGCTTTCTCCTCCCTCTGCCGCGTTACTGATGACGTCATCAGTGATGCGGCAGAGGGAGGATAAAGCCGACGCTACTGGAGGGAGGTTTGCTGCTTTCGCTGGGAGGGTCAGAAAGGTTCACTTGGGGGGGGGAGAGAGATAGGATGGTCAGCGGGGTTTCGGCTGGGAGGGGGGAGAAGCGGTCTGCCTTGGTGCTCCAAGGCCTGGCGCCATTATCTTTTTCGATAATGGCGCCGATGCTGCTTTCGCTGGGAGGGTAGGAGCGCGATAGGGACCGGGCCAGCTGTGCACCCCCCCCTAAGGCGGCACCCGGGATGGACCTCCCCCTCGCCCCCCTTGGTACGCTACTGCCCTGGGGAAACAGCCTGCAACAAGATCGCGCGATGCCAGAGATTTTTGCCTGCTTCGGCTGTTTCCTCCGCCGCGGTCCCGCCCCTCCTCTGACATCAGAGGAGGGGCAGGACCGTGGCGGAGGAAACAGTCGAAGCAGGCAAAGATCTCTGGCATCGCGATCTTGCTGCAGGCTGTTTCCAGACGCGACAACCCGGCGCAGGGGGGGGTAACTGGACCGGACCGGGAGCACCCCCTCAGGGCTTGGTACCCGGGGCGGACCTCCCCCCCCCGCCCCCCCCTTGGTACGCCACTGACTGGGAGCCCACTGGGACAGATAGGGAAAATGCTTGAGTACCTGATTTGTAACCCATTCTGAGCTCCTTTGGGAGGATGGGCTAAAAGAATTGAATAAATAAATACTGTCGCCTAAGTCCACTTTAAGCTCAAACATGCCCTGACCCACTCACAATCTGTTCCAAATCACACCTACTTTCTGGTAGGTACTTCCTGAGTTAGGCACCTACCAACCATTTTATTTTAATTTGTCAATTATGAGGTGCTGATTGCTTGTTACTGGTGCCAATTCAGCTTTTTAAATAATTAACCCTCCTTTTATGAAGCCACTTTAGGCTTTTTTATCACCAGCTGCGGCAGTATTAGCTCCAACTCTCATAGGAATTCTCTGAGCGTTGGAGCTAATACTGCCACAGCCAGCAATAAACAAGCTTAACGCGGCTTCATAAAAGGAGGGGGGTGGGGGCGTAAATTTGGCACCTAGGGCCCATATGCTGAAAACTCGCCATGCCTTTAACAGTTGATGCTAAACCAGTTTTAACTTGTTTAGTGTTGAAGTATTTCAACTATCGATGCCCAAAATGGCAAATCACCTTTTTTTCCATGGTTTGTAGCAGCCTCCGATAATTATATGTAAATAGATTACAACAAATTCATCAATATTAAAATGAGCACTCCGATCAATGCCCAGATGATGCACAAAATGAAGCACCATTTTTTAATGCTCAGAAATCTCTGACAGGTCTGGACTCGGTGCCAATAGTGTTAAAAAAAAGCACACCCCAAACAGCAGCTTTTTTAAAATTTTTAATGAGCACAGAAGTTGTGCCTGTGTTACACAGGCACAATATCTGTCCCCATTAAAAAATAATAATAGTAATAAAAAAGTCATGCCAGGACATCCCCAAAGACAGCCCACACCCTCTGAACTTAGAAAAAAAAAATCAGCAGGAGGGAAGCCCACTCCCTCCTGCCTCAGCCATCCAGACCCCCCCCCCCAAAAAAAAATTAAAGATTGGCGGGAGGGATGCCCTCTCCCTCCAGCTGCCAGGGCCCTGCCGCAAACCCCTAACTCCCCCCTCGGTACCTCTAAATTGAAGATCGGCAGAAGGGAGGGGCCTTAAGCATCTGGGCCAATCAGAATCTTAGGCCCCTCCCACTGGGAAGGGAAAGGCCTACCATTTTGAAGAAGCAGACCTGCCAACAGGAGGGAGTGCGCATCTCTCATGCCGATCTTCAATTTAGAGGGGGGTTCATGGGGGGGTCGGGGGGTCGCAAGGGGGCCCTCAGCAGCAGGAGGGAGTGGGCATCCCTCCTGCTAATCTTCAGTTTTGGGGGTGTAGGGTGGGTCTGGGTAGCTGAGGCAGGAAGGAGTGGGTTTTCCCCCTGCTCGGGGTGTATGGATTGTTGTCAGAGGGGAGGTGGGGGGGTCCTAGCATGACTTTTGTATTATTATTTTTAATGGGGACAGATATGCATGTGTAACACATGCACAACGCCCATCTAAAAATATTAAAAACTGCTGTTTGGGGCACTTTTTTTTAACAGTACCAACACCTCTATTAAAAACATGCACTTCATGTTGTGCATCATTTGGACATTGATCGGAGTGCTCATTTTAATATTGATGAGCTCATTATAATCTATTTACATACAATAATCAGAGGCTGCGATTTGCTGTTTTTGGGCATTGATAGCTGCAATACTTCAACACTAAACAGATTTAAACTGGTTTAGCATCACTTGGCAGCAGAAATCTGTGCAGAACTTACACCTTGAATGGTGAGACCTTAGCTAGAACTTCAACAGAACGAGACTTGGGAGTGATCATCAGCGCAGACATGAAAACTGCTGATCATGTGGAGAAGGCTTCATCTAAGGCAAAACAGTTGTTAGGTTGCATCCGCAGGAGTTTCGTCAGCCGGAAGCCTGAAGTCATAATGCCATTATACAGAACCATGGTGAGGCCTCATTTGGAATACTGTGTGCAATTCTGGAGGCCACACTACCGAAAAGATGTGCTGAGAGTAGAGTCGGTGCAACGGATGGCCACCAGGATGGTCTCGGGGCTCAAGGATCTATCGTACGAGGAAAGGCTGAAAAATTTGCGGCTGTACTCACTCGAGGAACGTAGGGAGAGAGGAGACATGATCAAGACGTTTAAGTATATTACCAGCCGTATCGAGATGGAAGAAGAGATTCTCTTTCTCAAAGGACCCTCAGCCACAAGAGGGCATCCGCTCAAACTCACGGGCGGGAAATTTCATGGCGACACCAGGAAATATTTCTTCACCGAGAGAGTGGTTGATCCTTGGAATGAGCTCCTGGTGCAGGTGATCGAGGCAAACAGCGTGCAAGAATTTAAGAGCAAATGGGATGCCCATGTGGGATCCCTTAGAGGGTTAAGCCAAGGGAACCTGTCACCCGGAGTGGGATCCCTAGGATAGTAGACTTGGGGGTGGGTCAGTAGAGTGGGCAGACCTGATGGGCTATGGCCCTTATCTGCCGTCATTGTCTATGTTTCTAAAGGCATGTTGAGTTTTGAGCTTATGGACCCTAGATCAGCTAGGCGTGCCGATTTAAGCGCCAACAGTAACTTTGGGCGTCTTTTGTAGAATCAGGACCTTGCTGCTCTACCAGTGGTTATTCAGTGCCATTCAGAATCCAGATAATGGTGTTGAATACAGTATCTGTGTTTAATTTAGTTGCCCTCACTGGTTTTTAAAAACAACTCTGACCTTGGTGGTTGAATATTGACTTTCCTGTGTGTTTTTTTATTGTAATTCCTTTCATTGCTTATCTTTGTGTTATTGCGAACCGCCTTGCCAGTGTTTGTGAAAAGCAGTATATTAAGAATAATAAAGAACAATGAAGCCGCTTGTGAAACAAGATAGCAACCCTTCACTGCCTGCCATTATATGAGGAAAAAAGCAAGTTCCCCAACCCAATCCCTTTTCAACTTCAGATGTTTAACAGTGGTAAGATGGGTCTCTTGTGCCAGAAGCACGTCCATTCTCATTTTCTTTTACAATGGGCTAAAAGCTTGGAGCATTTAACAAGAGAATTTACCCCAGGGAGGTGGGGGGGTGGGTTAGGGCAGGGGTGGGCAACTCCAGTTCTCAAGGGCCGGAATCCAGTCGGGTTTTCAGGATTTCCCCAATGAATATGCATTGAAAGCAGTGCATGCAAATAGATCTCATGCATATTCATTGGGGAAATCCTGAAAACCCGACTGGATTCCGGCCCTCGAGGACCGGAGTTGCCCACCCCTGGGTTAGGGTACTGGTTTTCTTTTTCCTTTGTATTTTATTGGGGTAAAAATGAAAAATTATGGGGCTCATGCTGTTTCTATCTTATGTGGTTATGTCTATTATGCTACAGGTTGCTGTAAGACCAGATCGTTTCAGCTCTGCTTTCTCCTCTAGTGTGTTTTATTGTTCGCATTTGTACTGGTCTACTATTCTGTTATGCTTGCCTCATGCTTTGATGATGCATCTTGTTTGCCAAAAACAGATTTAAAACAAAAAAAAGAAAAGAAGAATAAACCATAAACCCTCTACAGTTGCATTTCTTTCACCTTTTAAGTTCTACTTTGGAAAGGTAGCCTTAAATCGTGGGAGAGCGCAAGCAATCACAGAGCTGGCACTGTGGCTCTCTGTTGTCCTCATTCACAGCCATGCTCACAGGAAGCAGTTTATGTGCCAAATTTCGATCATTATTGTCTAGTTTCTCGTTCCCATCACACAGATGGAACTTGTTTTGTGCTTACACTCTAATGTGGCTCAAATGAAATTATTTTCAGGTTTCCAAGTCATTTAAAATGGCCGAATGGAACCAAAAAAGTACATGTATACTCAGGCTATCACAAAAGAAAGAATGATAACCACATGTGCAGTGTTTCAGTCCTTTCTGCAACAATAAACCTGTTACCTAGCAGCATTTATTTTATGTTTGAACTTTCTATGTTGACACAGAAAGACCCTACAACATAATAATATATACAATATCTGAAAATTTATTTATATATGCAGATTTAGCTTCACATTTTTTTCACCCCTCTTCTCGGAGGGCTTACAATCTAAGAGGTCCTTTTACTAACCTGTGGATGGAGTCAGTCCAGAGAAAGGCTACTAAAATGGTACGTGGTCTTCGTCATAAGGCACGTCATATGGGGACAGTCTTAAAGATCTCAATCTGTATACTTTGGAGAAAATGCGGGAGAGGGGAGATGTGATAGAGACCTTTAAATTCCTATGTGATATAAATGCAAATGAGTCGAGTCTCTTTCAGTTGAAAGGAAGCTCTGGAATGAGAGGGCATAGGATGAAGTTAAGAGGTGATAGGCTCCGGAGTAATCTGAGGAAATACTTTTTTACAGAAAGGGTGATAGATTTGAGGAACAGTCTCACAGAAGAGGTGGTGGAGTCAGAAACTGTGTCTGAATGCAAGAAAGCCTGGGATAGGCACGTGGGATCTCTTAGAGAGAGGAAGTGATAATGATGACTGTGGATGGGCAGATTGGATGGGCCATTTGGCCTTTATCTGCCATCATGTTTCTATGTTTCTTCTATGTGGTAAGCACTTTGGGCCTGATTATATATAAATGTAACGTATGAGCCTTTACCATCTACAAAATAGGTGGTGTTAGGATCTCACATGCTAATGGCCATGCACTAAAGGGAAAATTAGTGTGTGGCCATGAATTTTTAAAAAGAGGCCTTTTTTTTTTTTTGTAACTTCACCACACCCGCTTGATACCAAAACATCACTGTGCATCAATAAACTTAGTTATCCTATTCAATCTATTATGAAGGTATTGGGTGTAACACTGGACCAGAGCCTAACCATGGACTCCTTAATCAGAAAGGTTTTTTTCACTCTCTGGAAGATTCGGTCCATTAGAGCATATTTTGATGTGTCATCATTTAGAATTCTGGTACAATCCCTCGTACTGAGCCAACTTGATTACTGTAATATCGCCTATTTGGCAATTTCCCGGAAGAATATGCGGCGATTACAACTGGTGCAAAATGCAGCGGTCAAACTAATTTTCGGGTTGAAGAAGTTCAATCATGTAACACCTTCCTACCGACTACTGCATTGGCTGCCGATGGAGGCACGTGTGAAGTTTAAGTTTGGTTGTTTTTGATTTAAGGTACTATTCGGTTTAGCCCCTAAATATATAACTGACCTTTTTTCTTTCTCAGCCAACAGATGTAAGAGAAGCTCACACTTAAACTTTGTTTCCCCTCCTGTTAGAGGATGTAAATTTAAAAGACATCAACATCTTTTCTCACATCTGGCAGCATTATGGGGTAAAGATCTGGAACAATTACTTACGCCTACTACTTATGGGGAATTTAGAAAACGCCTAAAATCATATCTGTTCCTAAAGTATTAAGGCAACTGACCCGTACAATCTTATTCCACAATAACTGATCCCTAAAGCTGTTAATCACTAGCTTTTAACTTTGTTAATTCCACTCAATTTGTAGCATCTTTTAATCATTGTAAACCGCATAGAACTTCACGGTCCTGCGGTATATAAACTGTTATTATTATTATAAAGGTCACTTTTACTGCAGTTTGATAAAAGAGCCACTAAGTTTGTTCCTGAGGCAAAGGTAATTTTCAAATGTCAGCAGGATTTGCATCTTACATTCCTTGCAGGCCCATTGTCAGAACTCCCACGGTAAAGCCAACAGCACAGATCCCATACTGCCAGAACAGCATAGAAAAATAGCTTTCCAGTGCTCAAAGGAAATTATATTCCAATTATATATTATATATATGCTGTAAAAGTGAAAGCAATGAGAAGGAATGTGCTTGGGAAGAGTGTGGTGCAGTGGTTAAAGTTACAGCCTTAGCACCCTGGGGTTGTGGGTTCAAACCCACACTGTTCCTTGTGATGCTGGGCAAGTCACTTAATCCCCCCCCCCCCCATTGCCCCAGATATATTAGACAGATTGTGAGCCTGCTGGGAAGATAGGGAAAAATGCTTGAGTACCTGAATAGATTTTGGGAGAAAGTGCATGCAAATGCATCATATGCATATTCATTGGGGAAATCCTGAAAACCCAACTAGATTGCGGCCCGTGTTGCCCACCCCTGGTATAGAAGATTAAATAAATATGATGTAGAACCATGAAGCTTACAAGTTATTCCACACTTTTCTTGACATTTTTAATTTCAGTGAGGCAAATGCCTTAGTAAATGGGCACAAATATAGGGAAACCAAGCCATTGTGACATCACCAATGAGGCTGGCTCTTATGAGGCATTATGACATCACATTACAAGGAGTTGCTGAAAAATTCTCAACCCAACCAAGAAACAAAGGGTGAGAGTGTGGTGCAGCCTCAGCAACTTGAGGTTGTAGGTTCAAACCCACACTGTTCCCTGTGATGCCGGGCAAGTCACTTAGGGCTAGATTCACTACGCAAACCGATCGTGTACCGCTCAGTTTGCGCTCACTTTACGACTCCGGTTCGATTCACTAACCTTCCTCCAGACCACATCCGCACCCGATCTGATCTGCGCATGCAAATGAGTAAAAAGGCATGTAAATTTCTTAACACATTGGATTCATGAAACCATTTCGTCCAAACCGACAGGCCTTTTCTCCATCAGCGCTAAAATCTCATAGAAGTTTGTCAGAGATTGAGGCCCGCGTTTTACCCCTTCTCCAAGAAAGGCAGAGCAGAGGGGTACAACGAGCAATTCAAAGGAAGGAAAGCAGCCGAGGCTCTGCCTCATGCCTACGATCCTCAAACTGAACCCCGGCAGCAACCAGCAACCTTTGGAGACTTCTTTTCCATAACGCACGTCTCAAACCTATGTTCCCGCTCTCTTTGTCTTTCCGAAAACCTATACATAAGAAGGCTTCTGCTCTGCCACTCTAGCACTAGTCTCTGCCTCTGACAGACCTCTATGAGATTTTAGTGCTGATGGATCCTAATACTTTTCCCTCCCTATGCTGAGATGGATCCGTCAGCGCTAAAAACTCATAGAGGTCTGTCAGAGATAGAAGCTACAAGTGGCACGGACATGGACCTCAGATTTTTAAGGATGTGTGGTTTTAGATCTGCGAGGTCCGTGAGGTCCGCGTTTTACCCCTTCCCTCGTTTACATCCTCGCCGACTATTTCTGCCTAGCAACTGAGGTGTGCATGTTAAGAACCCCATTAAAAATATATATCTACCCCTCCAAAAATCCAAAATATATCTAAACTTTTAAATATATGTAAACTTTCATGTACATAAGCGTTAGAAATATATTTTTTATTTTTTTGGAATGCACATAGAGAGCGCGGGAGTGAATCTCGGATTTGTAATGTGCATGGTGAGAAAATTGTGGACTAACTCCGTGCTCTTCTTGCACATTGTACAGTTCCAATAACAAATAACAAAAAAAAAATCCAAAATCAAATATAACTTTTAAGGGCCAGCTATCCCTCCCCCCTTCCTTCCAGCTAGATTGTCGCATCCTAAAGAGCTAATGCATGCGTTATGTGCTTCAAAACCAACAAGTGCGCACATGCGTCAATCGATGTTTCTGCGCTAATAGTGGCGTGTGTATGATTGGATCAATTGCATGGACAAGCTTTACTGAATCGATCAGCTACAATGACTCGGAAACGGATAGGACACGAATCGGATAGATTTCGGGACTTTAGTGAATCCTGCCCTTAATTCCCCTCATTGCCCCAGGTTCATTAAATAGATTGTGAGCCCACCAGGACAGACAGGGAAAAATGCTTGAGTACCTGAATAAATTCATGTAAACAGTTCTGAGCTCCCCTGGGAGAATGGTATAGGAAATTAAACAAATAAATGCACCAAAGAGTTTCATAGTAAGCATAACTTGTGTGCAGGCACCAGGCAAACCCAGTAATGAAGCCCACAGCACCATTCTTGCAATTGGGTTTACCTGGCATTTGCATGGACTTTCTTCCACTTCCAAAAGAAAATCAAAACAGGCAGAATTTAAACTGGAAATAAAAAAACCCAACAACTTTTCTTCAAACCTTCCACTGCCAGCTTGGAGCTGGCGCTATTTTTCCAGTGGTAAGAGCAGAGTTTGTATGCTGTTCTCAGAGCATTGGGATGCCATTAAGAAATGTTTAGCTACATTTAAATACAATTTGTGGCCATCTCCACCTTGCACATTGTTCTCACACAAAAGCTCTCTGAGCATTCCAGGCAAATTTATATCTGCACTATTTCCGTGCTAATTGGCCTTCCTGCCAGCGGTAGGTTTTGCAAAATTGGCTTGCTAGTTTTTACTACTCTACCGCTAGACTCCTTCTCCTTAGTTGACCAGTATAATAATTACCTTATTCCATCAAGCAGGTCACTCAGTCATGAGCTGGGATCTTAACTGTTTTCGGTGGGCTTCCTACAAGGCTTTAAATCAGGGGTGTCAAAGTCCCTCCTCGAGGGCCGGAATCCAGTCGGGTTTTCAGGATTTCCCCAATGAATATGCATTGAAAGCAGTGCATGCAAATAGATCTCATGCAGATTCATTGGGGAAATCCTGAAAACCCGACTGGATTCTGGCCCTCGAGGACCGACTTTGACACCTGTGCTTTAAATAGATAAACTCAGGCAGAACAAACCCTGAGCAAAGTATCAGATATTTTGTCTTATAGATTTTACTCCTTTATTGCTCACTTTAATTATACCTAACCCTTATAAAATGCACAACATTGGGCTCCTTATACGAAGCCGCATTAGCGGTTTAATGCACGTAATAGCGCGCGGCCGCGCTAGCCACTACCGCCTCCTCTTGAGCAGGCGGTAGTTTTTTGGCTAGCGCGGGGGTTAGTGCCTGATTAAAAGTCACGCGGCTCCGTAAAAGGAGCCCATTGTTTCCAAATTATTTTAGTGTTGATTGACTCTCCCCTGCTTTGTTAAAGTGGTCCCCCATTGATGGGAAGGGGTAAAACGCGGACCTCGCGGGTCTAAACCCCCATGTCCTTAACCGTGCCACTTGTCGTTAGTTTCTGGCTCTGACAGACCTAGGTGACAATTTAGCGCTGACGGATCCGTCTCAGCATAAGGAGGGAAAAGTATTAGGATCCGTCAGCGTTAAAATGTCACCGAGGTCTGTCAGAGCCAGAGAATAAAAGTGGCACAGCTACTTTGCTGGCAATAATTGAATGTTTATAGAGCCCGGACAGTTGGGCCGGGTCCCCGCCTCTGGTATCTTTTGCAGGAGAGATTTTCTGCAAAACTTCATTAAGGGGAATGGTTTTAGTCTCTGGCTCTGACAGACCTTGGTGACATTTTAGCGCTGACGGATCCTAATACTTTTCCCTCCCTTTGCTGAGACGGATCCATCAGAGCTAAATTGTCATTGAGGTCTGTCAGAGCCAGAAACTAACTACAAGCGACACGGACCTCAGAGTTTTAAGGACGTGCGGGTTTAGATCCGCAAGGTCCGTCAGGTCCGTGGGGTCTGCGTTTTACGGGAAGGGGTAAAACGCGGACTTGACTTACCTCGCGGTTCTAAATCCACACGTCCTTAAAAATCTGAGGTCCGTACCGCTTGTAGTTAGTCTCTGGCTCTGACAGACCTCAGTGACATTTTAGCACTGACGGATCCTAATACTTTTCCCTCCCTATGCTGAGATAGGCAGGGAAAAGTATTAGGATCCGTCAGCGCTACAATGTCATCGAGGTCTGTCAGAGCCGATTTACTGGGGCTGCAGGAAACCAGTTTAAAGGATTCGTTTTAGAGCCGCTCCAGCACTAGTCTCTGGCTCTGACAGACCTCGGTGACATTTTAGCGCTGACGGATCCTAATACTTTCCCCTCCCTATGCTGAGACGGATCCATCAGCGCTAAATTGTCACCGAGGTCTGTCAGAGCCAGAAACTAACTACAGGCGGCACAGACCTCAGATTTTTAAGGACGTGCGGGTTTAGATCCGCGAGGTCCGTCAGGTCCGCGTTTTACCCCTTCCCCCCATTGACCGATACTTAGAAAACGATCATCATATATGATTTCTGCATCAATATTGACCTGTTACGTTGCCATCTTCCTGAATGTCTCATGCGGATTGTTCCATCTTGTTTTATTACTATTTCTAAATTTCAATTAAAAAAAAAAAATTGAACTTAAAAAAAAAAAAGTTCAGAGATCTTAAAGGCTGAGTTACCCTCTCTACTCCTTAGGGCGGGGGTCGGCAACCCGCGGCTCCAGAGCCGCATGCGGCTCTTTTCCACCTTTGCCGCGGCTCCGGTAGTGTGTCACGCAGGCATGCAGCTTACAAGTCTGGTCGCGGCGGGAAATAGCCATGCTGAGCAGTGAGCTCAGCACGTACACAGATGAAAGCCTTGCTTGCTGATTGGTCCGGCGGCCCCGCCCCGCCGTGCCGCCGGACCAATCAGCAAGCAAGGCTTTCATCTGTGTACGTGCTGAGCTCACTGCTCAGCATGGCTATTTCCCCCCGCGACGCCGGACTTGTAAGCTGCATGCCTGCATCGCCAGAATTTAGGTAGGCTGTTTTCATCCCCGTGGGAGTCCCGTGGGCCAGGGGGAACAGGGAGACAGAAAGAAAAAGTTGGGGGAGAGAATGAGGTCTGGAGGAAGAAAGATTGGATGCACAGTCAGAAGAAGAAAGTGCAACCAGAGACTCATGAAATCACCAAACAGCAAAGGTAGGAAAAATGATTTTATTTTCAATTTAGTGATCCTGTATATAGCATTAAGATAAGAAACAATATATGCAGTGTTAGATTTGTTTTATAATGGTTTTGCGGCTCCAAGTTTTTTTTTTCTTTTCGAAAACGGGTCCAAGTGGCTCTTTATGTCTTAAAGGTTGCAGACCCCTGCCTTAGGGGAACAATGCAAGAAGTTTAGTGTCTTCTCTTGTGTCTCTTTTGCATTCCTGCATAATAATAGCAGAGCAAAGACGTCTTGATCCAACCCAATACAGAAACAGGTTGAGGCAGGTGTAGGGCTCATGTGACTTAACCCTCCAATGCCAGACCATCTCCCCCAGGGACCATAAGAGCTTAAGAGAGTTTGTCCAACTTCCCTCCCTACACAGGTGCAATTCCAGTTTGGAGGAACCTGCTGAGCAAGGTGGAGGTGGTTAGGGACGGTGAGTGTGAGGGGCAAGCTTTAACGATTATTTAGTGTTTATTTGACATGTAATGAATGAAACTTGCTGGTAAAGTGTGTGTGTGTGTGGGGGGGGGGGTGAAGTTGGTGTAAGGATTGAAAATTAAATTGCATGTTTATTAATGGGTTTATATCTGGGGAGGGCTGAGGCTCTTCAATTCAGAAGACTGCAGGGGAAATTCTACTTTATATGGGAAAGTTTCTTTTTCTGATTCTCGGCGTCTGGTCTATTTAAATGAGAAAGTTCAAAGAAGCAGGGGTGACAGCTCAAGCGCATTAGGGGGTGGGGGGGTTGGCGCATGCGTGGGCGTTGTAATTGACGTCCAGAGGAACAAATATATTTTCAGCTTGTGTTTTGTACTTGGGGGGGCAAATGAGGATAGGAAGGAAGATTTTAAAACTCTTATTTAGAAACGTCAGCACACGGGTGTTCCTCTGTCAAAATCCGAGTCGTATGGTACTGCATTGAAAATTTGCCCCAGGACTATAAACGCGCTTATTTCGTGCACTGTCATTATCAATATTCTGACACTGCCGAATTATGATTGGGGAGGCCACCGAGCTAAATTTTTACCCCATGGTATGCCTGTCTCTTTAGATCAGGAGTGTCCAATGTCGGTCCTCGAGGGCCGCAATCCAGTCGGGTTTTCAGGTTTTCCCCAATGAATCTGCATGAGATCTATGTGCATGCACTGTTTTCAATGCATATTCATTGGGGAAATCCTGAAAACCCGACTGGATTGCGGCCCTCGAGGACCGACATTGGACACCCCTGCTTTAGATTGACGGCTAAATTCTGATGCTAGTCTGCTCTTAAGGTGGTTAATGAATAGCCATTGTTGCTATATGTAAATGGCTGGGACGGCTTTGTGTTTTCTCCAGTATCTATCTATCCCTATCTCTTTATAGCTTTAAAGAAAGCGTTTGGCACGCTCGGTCTGCAGCAGACGTGATGAGTGTTTTGTTTTGTTTTTTTCAGCTGTTCTGTGGACTAATTGGCAAAGAGTTGGGGTGATTGAGTGAGCAACGTGAGCTTGATTAACAAAGTGAGGGTCCCTTTAAGTAATGCTAAACATGTGGATGTGAAAGTAGGAGGAAGTGCTCAAGGGAGTTCATATACTAATTCAGCCAGGGCTTAACTTCAGTGGGAGAAATCTGGAACCTAGAGCAACAGAGGTGCTCTGCTGCTGCCCCTCTATAGGCAGTCTGTAGGGGAAAGGAGGTGAGGCTGGTAAGAGCAATCTGCTCATGTTCCCTCCCCTGGCTCTACAGTTCCTCTTCAGTCTCCAAATTAAGAGCTGGTGCCAGTACAGTAGTAATCAGCCAGAGCAAAAACTTCAGGTTTGGGTGTCAAGTTGTCTCCTAACCTTATGAGACGGGTGTAATACAAGGTGTGGTATGCTGGTGGAGAACTTAATTAGTATGTGTGTTATGTCTGTAAATTTATCTGTAGCTGGAAGGCCAAAATTTCTTGGGGATTTAAAAATATTACTTAACTTTTTTAAATTCATGGTCTGTCTTATGGCTAGAAGAAGGTGATTCTGGGTTAAGCCAATATGGCTGATTTTACTTATGGTTTATCTTCACATAATAATAATAATCAATTTATATACTGCAGGGCTGTGAAGTTCTATGTGATTTACAAAATTAAAAGAAAAAATTAGATAACCAAATGATTAAAAATAATAGTATAGTAGTCTAAATGGTTCATTAGTCTTACAATATCCATGCAAGCTAATTACTTAGATATTTCAAGAACAAATATGTCTTTAGATGTCTCCTAAATTCCACATAGGAATTAGAAAGTATGATCTTTCCTCTTATTTAAATACACTTAAATCAAATGAGCAAAAAGTAATAATAGCTTTGGGAAAGTGGCTGCATATGTGTATGTTTTTGGTTGTTGTTTTTTTCACTGCTGCCTCAGCATCCTGAGGTTGTGTGATCGATACCAATGCTGCTCCTTGTGACCCTGGGCAAGTCACTTAGGCCTTCTTTTACTAAGCTGTGGTAGAGGGTTGTACAGCAGCCTGGGGCACTAAATGTGCCAATGCTTCTCAGAGTCTCATAGGAATTTTATGAGCGGCTGAGTATTTGGTGCTTCAGACTGCAGTAGAAACCCCTACTATGGCTTGGTGAAAAAAGGGAGGGGGGTTAATCCTCCATTACCTCTATGGCTAAAATGAACAGGTAAAGAAAGGTATCTTGCTTACTAGTGTTTGTTTCCTGTGCATATGCTTTGTATTTGCCACTAAAACTTATGTAGCACTACAACAGCACTAGGTATTCCCTACTCCAAAGAACTTGCCATCTGAGCAAGCAGAATGTGGTTTGTTTGGTTTTTTTGCCCAAGGTGACAGGACTATTGGTGAGAGAAGAGAGATTTTGAAATTAGGCTATCCTCTTCTCTGGGTAAATCAGTTCCTAGAACAGGAAAATATTCTTGAAAACTCAGTACATCAAGCCTCAATAGCACCTGGAAAGCTTGTAGGGCATTAAAGGAGGGGTGTAGGTTGTCTTAGAACAGAGCTGTTAATGTGGGTGAAACTGGAGTGTTAGATGGCCCAAACCCATTAAACTTTTTTTCATTTGATTGTTAATGGGTTTGCCTCACCCATCTCTTGGGCCAGCTGCTGTCTTTTAATAGGTATATCTGAGAAACTTGCAAGATGATCACTGTCATTACATAAAGTATCTCTGACATGAGGTCCTAATTTTGTGGATTGTGGTGTTCCCTCCCTCCTCCCTTCTCTCCCCCACCCCTCCCCGAGTTTCCTTTTCAAAGAAACTGTTCCCTTTTTTTTTTTTTTTTTTGTTATGGTCGGGTATCTGATCATGCAATGATGTATTTCTCTTCAGCTTCCACCTAGGCAATGAGGCCACTGGTTGCTACCCTCCAGCCAAAGATGGGTTCCTCTTTGAAAATACTTGATGCAGCAGAGGTGGGATTGTGATCTCTAGGGCAGAATTAACCCTTAGGCAAACTAGACAGTTACCTAGGGTGGCACTTTCTTACTGCGGGAGTATTAGTCAAATAGAAAGTGTATATTTCTCCTTTTCATTACTGAAGTCTCTGTACCCATAGAAGTCCAACCTATAGGACAGTATCCAAATTCAGTGGACCACATGATCAGAAATCTGTATGTGTGCAGGCTGTGCGAGTTATTAGAGGCTGTCGTAGCATGGTTTATGCTCATAAATATATGCAAATCTTCTGAAATTGACTTCATATTCAACCAATAGTTCTCTAAGTCTTCAAATTTATGTAATAGCTAATTCCAAGTATTTTTGTTAGACATCTTGAGTGGGCCACAGATTGGATGCCTCCTCTATAAGATATTTGGAGGGGGTATTGTGCGTTTTGAGCATATTCAAGATTGTCAGTGCTACTGATGGCCTTGTACACTCGTGCTCTGAACCTATCATCTTTGAATTTCCATGGCTACTATCCTGATTTGTGACCCTTTTGACTTTTGTGATGAAGATGTGATATCTGGGCTTCCCAAAACCTTTTGTAACTCTAGGCTTTTGTGGGCCATGTAGAATAGACCCTGACCATTTTGTTAGGGTTTGTGTTTTTTTTTTGTGTTTTTTTTTTTGGTGGGGGGTAGGAATGCTTCTAGAGCACATCACCTTGCAAGGTCCATCCTGGCTTTAGCCTTAGCACATATCCAGGCTGGAAAGTGGTCTTTGTTCTCAAAGTATCAACTGGCGTATTGGCTCTATACTATTTAAGGTCCTAAATTTATATGCAGCATTTTTTTATTTTAAAGAAACCCATCAATAAGCTATGTATTCTTACTTTATGATCACATTTCTGATCAAACAGCAATGTATTTAACCCTTAAGATTTCTCTCTAGGCATTGAGGCTACTGGTTGCCACCCTCCAGTCAGATGAGGGTTCATCTCCAAAACTCCACAATGCAATATTGTTGGTGTCATGCCCTCCCCAGGGCTGGCTGGCTTACCCCTTAGGCAAACTAGACAGTTACTTAGGTAGGGTGATGCTTTATTGGGGAGGGGGCATTGTCAGCTGAGGACAAAGTGAAATAGATCCTAACAACTCCAGAATCATCAACCTGTGCTCTTTAACTCGGTTATTAGAAAGTATGATGTTGAGTGTTTGTGTTTTTTTTTTTTACAAGCTCATTCTGGGAGGGATTATACTGGGTAATCCATGAATGAGTTTTGTTTAAAAACACGTTTTGGGGGGACCTAAGAGCCTAAAACATAATGGAGGAGGAGGGAGGAGTATATCTGAAAGTTCACCTAGCCTGTCTAATGGCCTGGCCTAGCTTTTCACTCCTGTCATTTTGGGACAGTTGGCCAGTGGTGGTGGTTTGTTGAATTGGCATTTGATTTGTAGGTAAAGGGTTATGGTTTTGATATACAGTCTGTTCTTGTTCCCCATGTGTGACTTTGCATATTCAAGGTTGCATCCATTGTGACTTGATATTCCCCATTCGTGCCACTGTTTCCATATTCATAGACAAGCTCTTAAAGTTTTCTCTTTTCTTTTTATTTGCTTTCACTTCATGTTTTGACATTTGCTCCAGATATACTCCCCAAGCATCTACAGCAAGGTCTCTCAAACTGTGTGCTACAAGTTTACTTTATTTTTAAAAATTCCCTCCATAAGCATACACTAGAATAGATGACATGTATGTCACATACGCAAGAGTGTGTCAATGTTATGAGAATCTGTGTGCATAAGGATCAAGCATCATTCTTTGACGTGATTGGTCCTTGAAAACTAACAGCAAGTAATTTATTTTTTTATGCAGTAGTTATCCTAACTTGAGCACTGCACCATAAAAACTTGGATTTGGGAATTTATTCACTGCATCTTCCCTCTCCTCTCCTAATCGAACACATATCCAGATATAAAGATATGGCATGTGTTCGAGTGTTGCAAATACATTCCTTGATGAAAGTGACTCTTCATCACATAATTTTTTTTCTGACAACCTGTCATGTGCTCTTGGTAACATTTGTGCCTGCTTGATGCTCTCGATGCGTGAAAACTGTGCACTTAACCCCTTTTACCATACCTAGAAAACTTGTGCTCTGTCCTACATAAATATTGCCATATTACAAGTAGGACAGACCGAAGGTCCATCAAGCTCGGTATCCTATTTCCAACAGTGGCCAACCCAGGTCACAAGTATCTGGCAAGATCCCAAAGAGAGAGAGGTTTTATGCTGCTTATCCTAATATTAAGCAATAGATTTCCCTAAGTCATCTCAATAATAGCTTATGGACTTTTAGGAAATTATCCGTCCTTTTGTAAACCCTGCTAAGGTAAATGCTCTTGCCACATTCTCTGGCAACAAATTTGAGTTTAATTACACAGAGTGAAGAGAGAGGTCTGATTTTCTTATTAAATTTATTACTAAGCTAATTGCATGCCCCCTGGTCCTTGTAGTTTTGTAAAGATTAACCACATGATTCAGATTTACTAGTTCACTCCACTCATCACCATCATTTTTTTTAATCTCATGCCACATCTTATCAGGACAACATGGAAAGTGTGAGGATTAGAAATACCATCCATAATGCCGTCTGCTACTGTATCACAAAATGCACGTGGCTCACAAATGCCTATAATGCAAGGGCTTTTGAATTCTGCACCACGTCGCAAATCCCGGCATGCTTTGCAGGGTTTTCCCAGATGTAAAGCGACAATGGTGCCATATAACTGCACCCATGGATGGCATTGGTGGATATGAGGGGCAGTGTATCGATCATAGACGTACCGGTGCTATTGGAAGGGAAGAGATGCAAGTGTCGGCTTTCAACAAGATGACTCGCCTTTAATAACCGTACTCAAGAAGCATGCTTTTTTTCCCCTACCCCCCCCCCAAAAAAAAAAGAATCCTACTATAATTCATGTGAATCTTGTAGTAATTTTTGTTTTACATATTATGAGCCATAGCTAGAAACATGCCAGAGATGCAGTTTTTCATAGTTTAGCACCTCCAGAGCAGTTGATGATTTTTGGGCACAGAAAGCCAGCACCACGCTTAGGGAATCAAACGGAGTGCTCCTTTGAATATTGATAGCCCATTTTACTACCATTTTAATATTAATGACCTCGTATCGCATTTGCATGTCGGTCAGCGACCGCTAGCATGGAAGACCGCAATGAACTGTTTTGATAATTGGCAATACATGCATGCTAAACTGGCTGTAACAGGTTTAGCGGCTATCATTAAGGGCACAATAACTTTTTGAGAATTTTCCTTTCAGTATTTTATAAACTTAAAAATCTCATGTATCCTACACAACATATTGAATGGAAACTCGGCTGCTCCCCTTATATAGATATTCTAAGCGACCTGGTCCACATCCAGGAGAATCCTTAACAGAATTCAACTGAACCTACTGCCCATAGGGAAACTTCAATACAAGCAGATTTCAACTCCATGCTAACCTATCTGGGAATAAAAACCTGGAACGATCTCCCCAGAAACTATCGGAAAGGAGGCAAACTATTCCTTCTTCCGAATAAAAACTGAAAACTTACTCTTTGACAATTAATATCTGCTTTTTTTCTCCTTTCCTCCTATATGTCCCCTTCACCCTTCTTCTCCCCCTTCCTTCCCTGTTTACTCTTCATTCGCCTAGAGCTTGCATAGGTTTGTGCGACTCACAAATAGAAGATTATAGACCTCTATCATATCTCCCCTAAGCCATCTCTTCCCCAAGATAGGAGAGAGTGCCATGTGCTAGCTCTCTCCCTTATCAAGTTCTGTAAACTGAGCTGTTAATTGTATGCGTCTTTCAAGTCCTGTTCTGCAACACCAGAGCTGGATTTTAGGCCACCTCTGGCAATGATTTTTGATAGGCACTGAAACTGTTTAGCAGCTAATTTGCCAAACATCAATAAATTAACTTGCAAAATTCAAGGTGGTCCTATAAAGCTTATAGTGCCCCACTCTCTTCCTCCCATGTGGGAGAGGGACACAGGGCTTGTTGGAGCATGAGGGCTCAAAGGCCTTGCTGGGTTTTAACATGAAGACTTACTACTTCAGAACCAGGCTACTGAAGAGGATTTGGAGGACAGAGCACCTTTTTTTATTTTTCTCCTCTCCTCTTCTCTCCTCCCCCCCAAAAAAAAAAAACGCCCCAAAACAATTGACCCTCATTTTACCTGAGGAGCAGAGTACTAGCCTAGGACTCAAAACCAGGTCCTCAATATGGCAGTATTCCCACTCCTCTAAGGTCTCGCAGTGAGAATGAGAATCTCTCTGTTAACCACAATATACGCGGCTAATAATGGAAAGTTCTTCCAAACGGGTTCTTCATCCTGTGATTGAACAAGATGGCATATCTTTGTTTCCTTAGAAAAGGAGATAAATGTGAAATCTGTACTTTATAATTGGATATAAAATTTTCAAATGTATGTTTTTTGATGTTACCTGAAACATATTTTGTCTGTCTTCAGCTTAAAGGGGGTGAGGGTTGTCCCCAAGGGGTACATTTAAACTTCTTGAAAAGGAAGAGTTAAGGGTTCTGGTAGATGGGGAAATTACCTCAAAACCTTAATTGGAATGACACCTAGGAAAGAGACTCCTTTTGAATCTTATTATGGGGCCTTGATAGGAGGCTCTTACTGCAGGGTACCCAAATTCTCCTAATTCAGCCCCACAAAATTATTACAGGAACAGTTCTCATGAACGCAGCTCATCAGCATTTTAGGTAAGTACTGGAAGTGTTCAAGCCTTCAACTATTAATAGAAAAATCTAAAATTACATTGAAAGTATTTCCTGTGTAACAATGTAAAATTGGAGAAATTGCTTCAGAAAGTACAAAACTAGGAATTTTTGAAGCAGCTTTTTTAAAATACTCCTTATGTATGTGATTAGTTTGCACTGAAGAAAGCATCCCTCACATAGCAGAGTGGGATGCCTGGCAAGTAAAACTAGGAAACACCTCTTTGGCCCACTGGTAGAAAGGGGGAACACATGTGGTGGCTGATTTTTGCAGGACCTGCCTTGAACAAACTCTGGTGCTGCTTCTAGAAAACACTTATAGTTAAAAGGTGGATTTGGAGCAGGCAGTTTAGCCATTTTCTTTACCTTGGGATTAGACAACTCAACCTGCTGTCTGAGGCCCTTCTGTTTCAAGCTGCTGAGCCTCTGGAGTTCTGTAATATGTCTTGCTAACCTGGAGGTCTTCTCTCTGGAACTTCTCAGACTCCATCTAAGCAGAGGCTTGCACAGTTCCAACCAAAATAAGTCGTCCACTGGCCAGTGATAAACAGTGAGGCCTACCATCCATTACCTTGCAATATATAGGGTCGGTTTTTTTGGAGCAAGGACTCTGGAATCTTAGCATATGGCAAGCAAGACTGGGGTCCTACTACATTCTTCTAAGTCATTTTTATTCTGTTAAAAAAAGTCCTTGTGCCAGCATGTCGCCTGGAGGCTTTGGCTTATGACCAGTCATTTTCCTGGTCAACCTTAAATGTGTGTGGTATTAAATTGTTCTTGTTTTTATTTTTCCCAAGAATTGGAAGACATCTCATTACTTTGAGCCAACCTCCCCCTCATGCCGCCCCATCTGGCCACTAATTAACATGGAAAATAGCATTTGCTTCCCTGCACATAATAAGTTTGGCCTTTCCTAAGTAGTAGGAGGTACTGTGACATTAAAGCAGTCAGGCTGCTTTTACTATACAAACTGTCCTCGTTCTAGCTTCTATGCATCTTTCTGTCCTTAAATTTTTTGCCAGATTCGAAACAGGTTTTGATTGTGGATGCTTTGAACTCATGAATGTAAACTCTGCCAGTAAAAATCACATTTTTGTGTCATGGATGTAGAGGAAAATTCAATTTCCATTTAACTCAAAGTTTAATGAAATAATATACTGATAAATCCCTACCTCTTTTACCACCTAGAAATCCATGTAAAAAAATGAATTGGATCGCATGTTCTGCACAGCAGAAGTACAACATTGGCTACCTTGCTAGTAAGACTAGATGGACCATGTTGGTCTTTATATATACCTTCTGTTACTTTTTTTTTTTTTTTTACTTATTCAAATAATGCCCTGTCTTTGAGTAGTAGATAATTTTTAATAATGCAAAATGCATTACTGCACAGTTGCATGTTTTATGCCTCAGTTAACCTTCCCTTACATCTGCTTTTCTATTAACCCTACTTTAATTGCTCTCTTCTTTATTGTGAATGCTGGTTAACACATATTCAGAATCTGAGCCTGTTGGGCTATAGCTTTTAAACTGGCTATGTGGACCATTTGCAGACCCGTAAAAGGATTAGCGTCTAGAACACTTCAGAGCCCTGATGAAATGAGTTTCTCAAGAAAGGCTGGCCAATGTCGGCAGACCTACATTTGGGAGGTTTTCCCGCTGGCATTTTGACCTGCACTAAGATGGTATGAAGGAAATGAAGAGACTTGAGCAAGCAGCACACGATCAAAAGATAAGATAAGCAATTATCAGCTTGCTTTTGTATATTTGTTATGGAATGTGCCAGTGGGTGAAGATTTAAAAGAAAAAGATATTTAAGAGTAAATCCCTTAAAAGAAAATATTTAAAAATATAAAGAAAAAAAAGTATAAGGGAGGGGTATTGTGGCCAATGATAGAAGTTTGGAGGGGGGCTGCTGAGGTTCCTAAGCTCCCACCCATAGTTCCGGTGCAACGTTTGGCCTGTGGCTTCTGAGGTCTCACCGACCCTTTGGAATAGCCTGGCATAAGAGGATAGAAATGTAAATGCAGTTATACCGGAAATATAAGTTTACTGGAGTGTTCAATATTTTGAGCGTGCCAATTCTTGTGTCCATAGACTATGGTCCTTCCCCTGCCCATGTGAGCCAAGACCATTTGCAGCTTCAGCTTGTATCCCAGTCCCCCCTTAAAGTAGCTTCTGATAGTATAGCCAACTATCGCCAACAATTGTGCTGCCTTCATCTTGTGACAGTGAGCTGGTACTCAGCTGTGGGCTTCCTCCCCAGACAGCTGTTGTTTCTTGTTCTCTGTGCAAAATTCAGCAACAAATATAAGTTTCTGGGCTATCCAATTATACATTCCCCCCCCCTCCACCCCGAATATGCCTTAGAATTTGTACTTCAATGTTGCTTGGTGTGCTAAAATTTCTTTCTTTTTATCACCTGGTAAATTCCAGGCTCTCTATTGGTGACTTTTTCATTTTTTAGTGGCAAACAGGTTTTTCATCTAAAGTAAACCAGTTAGTCTTGCCTGACTCCATCCCTCCCCTTCTTTCAAAAATGTTGAAAAGCTTCTGTTTTTCCAGTCAGTTATTCATCTGAGATTCTATCAATGTTGCAGGAAACTTCTAGACAATGTGTCCTGGTCTGCAAACTGTCATACAACAATCAAGACAAGTCTCAAAACTTGTTTTCTATCTAGAAAATTCCATTTATGAAGTAACAATTATCAGAACACATGTTGGTATTGCTACATGGCATTTGGAAACTTTACATTTTTAAGTTTCAACTTTAGGTTGTATAGCAAGGAAATCCCCCCCCCCTACTGTGATCAGCTGAGCGGCTGCGGCAGAGGACCCCCCACAAGTTCCACTGCAATCCACCCCTAGATCTATCCTAACATCCCCACCATGTACCTCTTAGGAGAAAGTCCAGCCAGATGGATGTTTACACCCTTTGACCAGCAGGCCTGCCACTCCAAAATGGCAGGCCTTCTTCCTTCCTGGTGCATTCTGGGATGCACCAGGGAGGGGCCTTAAGCATTTGGGCCAATCAGAGTCTCGGAACTCCTTCATAGTGCATCCTATGGCAGGAGCCTTAGGCATCTGAGCCCTTAGTTCCCTCACCGGTACATCCCAGAATGCAGCAGGAAGGGGAAGGCCCACCTCTTTGGAGTGGCAGGCCTATCGGCCAGAAGGTGTAATCATCTCCCGGCCAGACTTTTTCCAATGAGTTACAGGGTGTGGAAATGTAGCCTTAGGGGAGCTGTTTAAAGTTTGCATTGTATTGGGGGGGGGGGGGGGGGGGGGTGGTAAGGAAGTGGGCATCCCTCCTGCCCAGCTGCTATGGAGATTTGGCAACAGGAGGGAGTGAGCATCCCTCCTGCTGATTTTGGCGGGACTTTGGGGGTGGGGGGTGAAGTGGGGTCCCCTGCTATAACCACTCAGCTGATCGCAGCAGGGGGATTCCCTTGCCGCAATCAGCTCAGCAGCCGCATCTATTTGAAGTGTAGGTCAGCATTTTGCTAGCCTACATTTCAGGTGTTGCAGCCCTAGGAAGAATCCTATGGCTGCTTAAGCTTGCCCAAGGCCACTTTGGGCAAAACCATACCCAGCCTTGGACGAGCTTAAGTGTCCTAACGTATCTCCTTCAACCGTGGCAAATTCCTACCATATAGGCGACCTGTCTGGTTGGGGGGAGGGTTGATTTTTGGTTTGTGTGTGTTTTTTTTTAAATGTGAGTCCTGATTGGCTTCTACAGTGGTAGGACACCTACTACTGCTTATAGGGACGCCTGTTTATAGAGTCAGCTCCTTAGGGCACAGTTTTTACAAAGCCTTGGTAGCAGGTCCTAGCATTCAAATGCAATATACAGCCCAGAGAAATTCAATGGGCTGTGTTGCATTTGACATGTAGGAATCACTGATGCAGCTTTGTAAAAGGAGCCCTTAGACCTCTTTAGTCAATTGATTCCTGAATGACTTGTAAGGATGATATTTGTGAATCATTTCCTTTTGGAAGCAATTTGGCTCTCCTTTCATAGGATTTAATGTCGAGGAAACTTTGAGATTTGCAGAAGGAAACTGATGTGGTGATAACTGATGTAGTTTTTAGGTGGGAGGGTGTGTGGGGTTTTTTTTTGTGTGTGGTTTTTTTTTTTTTTCTTTGTGCGTTTTTGAGTGAGGTTTTCACTTTAAACAACTTTTCAAAGGTAAAACTTCAGTTTGAGGCAAAGATGAGTCTCCATTATTTTGGACCAACACGGTGGCAGTTTCCCAAATCTTCACCTCCACTATCGCCACTGGAGGGTCTATTTTTCAAAGCTAACAATCGAAAGTCCTTATCAAGCTCAAGATGACAAAAATAGTAAGTTGTGCTTCTTGCAACTCTTAATATAATATTTGGTAATTTTAGAATTAATTTTTTTAGGAGAAGCAGCATAAGCAAATTTAGTCGTGTTTTTTTGTGGGGAGGGGTTTAATACCAGATCAGGACCAAAGGTGACCTCCATCTTCACTTTCCAGCTCAGCAGCAGTGGGGAAACTAGTTCAAAAGGTTTCATTTCCATCACCTGACAGAAATTAGCATCATCCTCAGTTATACTTTCATCTTAGGTATGTATGTTATGTGGTGGTCTAGCAGGAGAAGTCCAAATCTTTCCATTTTATTTAGAGTATCTTGAGGCCAGCCCAAAAAGCTTCTGGGACTCGCTGATGCTGAAAAGGATGTGGGCAGGTATAATTGTCAGGGTAGCAAAATACCTCATGGATAAATATGCGATTCCCCCTCCTCCCCTTATAGTATTGATCCTGAGCTAATTTTAGGCCCTCATGAGAGCACCTCTCCTCCTCAGCAGACCTCCAAGTTCAGTCCCATTTGTGGCCTGAATACTTTTCCAAGCCATTCTTGATGTGATTATCCACAAGTTTCTGAATATTTGTCCAAATGAAGAGTGTAAAATTGAATTAAACCAGACACACTACAAGTCATTTTGTGACAGAGGTTAGTTATTTAATGATGTAGTACTTTTTTTTTTTTTTTTTTTAATGATCTTGAACATTCAGCTCCATGCTAAACTTAATGATTTGGCTACAGTTGTAAAATAGCAATTAACAGCTGCTAGCTGTTGTTTTCTGACAATTTTTGTGGCTTAAAAAAATAAATAAAACTTGGTTTTATGAGAATTTATATTAGAATCTAACCTCCATCTTCCAAGAATTTTCCTTTCAAAACTGTTTATACATGAGTCACAAGTACCTGGCAAGATTCCAAGGAGAAAAACATTTTATGCTGCTTATCCTTAACTACAGGGACAAAGTTTTCCCCATCTCCACAAGTTCTTTTCCTGTCCCTGCCCCATTCTTGCAAGCTCCATCATTTGCACAAGCTTCCAAGCACTTTAAAATCATAAGTGTTCGAGGCTCGTGCAGTAAGGCAGAGCTTACAGGAATTTGTCCCCCCATGTCATTCTCTATTAATAATGGCTTATAATAATAATAACTTTATTCTTCTATACCGCCATAATCAGATGACTTCTAGGCGGTTCACACCGAAGAAAGCTGGACAATTGGCGAATTACTATATGCAAAATATTAAAATACAACTTTTTACATGAGAGTGGACATAATAGCAGTATTAGATTTAGTGAAACTTCTGTTTAGGAGATAAATCTATTAAACAATGCAGTTTTTATTTATTTTCTAAAGGTGCCGTAGGTCAGTCTAGCTCTATTAATGTAGTTGCCTAACCAAAATTGCTATTTGCTTGCTTGGTACACAAGAGTCCTGTCCAAAAAGAATTTGCTTGGGTATGCAAATGGATTACAGTTTCTGGTTATCTTTGTAAGACTATATAACATGAAATGAGATTGAAGGTAGGTGGGAGCTAGTCCCCAAACCAACTTGAAACAAACGCAAGAAAACTTAAACATTATTCATGCCTTCTTTGGTAACCAGTGGACTTTTAGGAAATTATCCATGTAGGTTCAACCTCAAAATGCAAGTTGCACAATTAAAAATGATTTCGTGGGGGGATGGAGGGGGGGAGAAAAATTCTATTTTGTCTTAAAACTTCCTAGTTGAGGAATAAACATCTCTGTGTACACATTTGCAGTGGCGTTTGGGAGAGGAAAGTATGACTTTATGCAATGTACAGTACCCTTGTGCCTGATTAAGGGATTCATATCTAATCTGGCATCTGTCCTCATTTTAGCTCCAGGTTGAATAAAGTGCTAACACAATGGCAAAGGAGGACCAGGGTGTTCGTATTTTCCAAGGCATCCTCATCTTTGGCAATGTGGTTATTGCGGTAAGTGATCTTGCCTACAGTAGGATGAGAGAGCAATTATCACCATGCATGCTTTCTGCTTTGAAGTTGAACAAGTATGGCATGCGTAATGGGCCTTAAAGGAGGGTAAATCCAGTTGACTGTAAGACGCTCACATTTTGCAACAATCTCCTTTTTCTGGCATGAGAAAATCTTTTTGTCGCTTTCATATTCTGTTGCAATTCACATTCCAGGCCATTAACATTTTTTGGTAACTCAAAAGCAAGTTATAATGGTTGAATTTATTTTTATAACTGTAGGTGGGTGGAGGAGTACGGTGTGGTCCAACCCTAATTTAACCTTTCACACAAAGAGATTGGCATGGAACGGCATTTAAGAAAGGACATCCAACTTGGAATATAGACATCCATTTCTCCTATATTTAGAACAGGATCTGCTGACATGGTCCGTTCTTAAATATAGGAGAAACGGCTTTCATGTGCAGGCTACACCCGGCATGATTAGCCATTTACAAACAAATGGCTAAACCTACAAACGGAGCAGAACAAGGGACATGAATATCTTTGTGGCAGTAGAGGAACATTTTTTTTATTTATTTATTTTTATTTATTTTATTTTAAAATTTATAACCCGCATTGGCTAAAATTCTAAGCAGAGTACAGAGAAAACCAATAAAATCAAACGCAGTTAAAACCATGAATATCTGTATCTGTTGTCAGTCATGTGGAGGAGTAGCCTGATGGTTATAGCGACCAGTTAAGAACCATAGCAGATAACTAGAGGTTGCTGGTTTCAAGTCCCACAGCAGCAATTTAATATTTTTGTTTTGGGACAGGTGAATTACCTATTGTGACTTTCCTAACTTCATCCAGTAAGGAGTCCTGCTCCATCGGATCACTGTTATGTAAGCTAGACATTCCAAATATCAGATCTAAATATAGGTGGCCCTTCCCTGCTGCAACTGAAGTTGAATGTCCCTTTCTAGTCCTACCAAAAAGATGCCCAAACTATGCCCTTTCCATATGGACATGCATACATACAGCAGTTTTAGATATCCTGGCTTTATAAAAATTGGTATTTGTTTTCAGACATCCAAAACACATGGAGCTTGTTGTGGGTTTAAAAAAAATAAATAAATTTAAAGCACAATAGTGATGTCTATGGCCTCTTAGTTCTGCCCTGTTATCGAATCCATGCTATCAAAGGAAGCTTAATAGCTAACTAAAATCCCTGAGAGCTGCAAAAATATTTTTTTTTGTTTTGTTTTATTTTAATGGTCTCTGCTGTTGTTCATGTGTTGTATGTTCACACAATACGTGCCAGAAAATTTCAGCCCAATTATTTGGTAATGGAGGAGGCATTCCCGTTCATGCATCACAAGGAAGGCTCATTAGATTACTAATGAGCTCCTTTTATTAATGGAAAAAAGTACAAATGAAATAAATACTTCAAAACGTATATACAATCAAACCATTTTGTTCAAAAATTTATATCAAGCTGCATTACAAATTAGGGGCAGGTTTGTTTGTTTTGTTTTTTTTTTTGTCTTCACCAAGTTCTAAAATATACAGTTGTAAGAGCAGAGACCTCACAAAGATACAACATCTCACTGTACCCAGATCTCTTACCTTCCTTGTACACCTATAGGTGATCAGTTGACCAAGCAATGGGCCTAAAGGTTGAGTTCATTAAGAATCCTACTTCTTTTGAAGGGTAGAGATTAGATACGAGTGCCTCTTCCATATAGAAAATTTTAAAGATGCAAGCATGTTGTAGCCCCTGTCCTCTACAGTTCTGGGCAGGGAATATAAAGATCTCTATTCTTAGGAGTAAATTGACTTTTCTAGACTACTTTGGGCTAGATTCACTAACCAAACCGATTGTGTACCAATCGGTTTGCGACCCCTTTGCAACCCGCTTTCCCTCCAACCCAATTCACTGACCTGTGTCCTGATCATCCTCCAATCAGCGCATGCAAATGAGGGGGAACGGCATTCAAATGATGGCAGGCAGTGATTCACTAACATAAAACCTGCAACACCAACTGGGCTGGCCGATCACAAACAAGCGACTGCTGAGGACCAGTCGCTCAGGTCCTTCCCGACTGCCCTGCTCTCTGCCCTGTTTTTCTGCTCTCTTCCCCTACTCTCCCGCCTGCCCCGCAGTGCAAGCCCATGGTGTTAAACCTGCAGGCTTAAAGCGGGTTAAAACCACAGGCTTGGGAAGAAAAATAAAAAAATAAAAAAAAACCCCAAGAAATTTCCTGCTCTGCCGAGCACAGAGGGCCAGCGCATTCGCAGACCATCTACATATGGTCTGCGCATGCTCAAGGGTCGCTGTTCAGCGATCCAATTCAGTCTGTTAGGGGCGTGATTCTGATCACCCTCATTTGAATGAGGGCGATTTGTGAATCAGCCCCCCAGACATGGATCGGATCCCCCTGGACACAGATCGGATCTCTCACGGATTGGATCGGATCCGATCCATGCCCTTAGTGAATCTAGCCCTTTGTCCTTCTTGAATACCACTGTAGCCAAAGTTTACTCCTAATAAATTTTTTAATTAAATAAACCAATGTACAAAAAATATGTGGTAAATATGTGGAACACCCTATGGCACAAGGAAGAGCACTGAAGTTTTTGTTTTAAAACACATTCACTCCTGTGGAGCCGCTTTGAAATGATCTCATCTTTGCTTCAGAACCAGATAAGTGCTGATTAAATATTCACACTTATTTATGGTACATGATAAAACACTAGTCGATTATATTTAGGTACTGAGAAGTGTCATGATGGTCCCAAACATGTTATCCAAGCTGCTCTGTTGCAGGAAACATGGACACTGAGCACTTTTCACAGAAACAAAATACCACATATTTTTGCACATTGGTTTATTTAATTAAAAGGTTTGTTGAGAGTAAACTTTGTCTATAGTGACAGAGGGAATATAAAGACCATATATAAAATGACATCAACTGAAGCAAAGACAAATATATTGTCACATTTTTGGGGGTTTGTTCTTTGTATTACAATAATGCTAAACAGCCATCACAATCTAATCAACCTATCCTGTGTCATTAATGCACCAAAGTGAGCAGAAAAACATTTTTTGTTGATGTGATTCTCCCCTCCCCCCCCCCCAAGCTGATAGTAGAGCGTACTCAATATCACTCCCATGATGGCAAAATGCTAAAGAAAATTAATAAAATGAACATTCCCAGAAACGACACACAACTATTTTGACTGCCCATATTTCTTGGCCCTCGCTCTCGGCTCAATTCATACAGGGGAAATATTTATATTGGTCATAGGTCTTTGTCTCAGTGGTAGTCTATTTCTGAAGCAGCTAACAAGGAAGCCCTGGCATGTGTCTTTGCTAGATGGATTTGCGTTCAGGTACTCTGATAAAACATCTAATAACTGATTATTCATGATTCTTCTTCAGATATTTAGTAGTGTATTTAAATTTTATTATGGCGCAAATTTAGTGATATGTTCACTTAAATATACAGGAAAATGACTAGAGGTGTATATTTATATAGAAAGCTTTAATCTTTAAAGAAGGTTGTTGGACACGCACAGACAGTGGCGTGAAAATATTTGTGTTTTACTCAGATGTCTGAAAGATAATCTAAAATCATCCATCAGTTCTCTAAGGCTTTCTCTCCCCCCCTCCCCCCCCAATTTCATAGGCTATCTGGAGAAGTTGCTTGCGCTCTTGAGTCTTAATTTTATACATTTTTAAATATTACAATTCTAAACTCCAGTGGTTAATAATGATAAATTTTACAGTTCTGCCATGTACACCTTATAGGATCTTTAGATCTATCAAAGTAGAAGATACATTTTTATCTAACTGCTTTGGGTGAATCTCTTCATGAAAAGGTGGTTAATAAATCCCAATAAATAAATACATAGCTAAAGAAATTAGATTTGTCCTTCAATCTAGGCAGTTGCTTTCTGTATTATCCATACAGAGATGACTTATGGAAGTGTGTCTAGGGCTAAATGCTACGCAGTAGAGTCCTGAGCTTGCCCTGGAAAAACCAATTTGACTTTTCACAGGCTCTTTTCAATTAGTGTTCAGGACTGGACTATTAAGACCCTGGGCACAGAGGTCTTGCATGGAACATTCACATGACTATATAAACTTATATAAAATACTAGGCATGGCACTCTGAGCTCAAATTTCCTGCTAGGGCACCACTGATGGCAAAACTTGTACTGCTCCTTTGAACAGTATCAAGTTATAGTGTGTGGGTGCATAATTGGTTCTGTAGTGGGTCCCACTGGAGAAAGTCTGAAATCCTCCAAGAGAGAACTTTTTAGTTCTTAGTGAGTAGATATGTGGCTTCAAAATATCATACAGGTAAAACTGGGGTCTCGTTTCACTGAACCGAACCCTATCCCCCACTTACTTGCTTTGTGTAGAGAGCCCTTAGCCTCATGAGATTTGGACAAGAGAATGAGAAATATAGAGTTTGCAGACCCCTAAACACCCCCCACCCCACATTTACCCTTTAACCTACAAGAGATGCTCTGCAAGGCAAACAGGCACCACAAGACTAATTCTCTCCAGGTTCCTACAGGAAACGATACAGGTCCAAACCATCAAAATAAGTCTGGCAGCCTGTCAAAGGATAATATTTAAAGGTAATGCCAATTCTCTCTAAACTGTTTTTAGAAAAAGGTGGGCATTTAATTAGTGAGGGTGCCAAAGGGTTGCTGCATACTTCTGATATGATATGTTTGTATGTCTTTTGCATTATATGAAGCTTTAAAAATGAGGTGCCATTGTGTCTTGACTAACCTGATTTTGATCACAAGTAGATGTCTAGCTGGTTTGAGCTTTTAAGGCAATACCACCTTATTGCTAACTTTTTTTCCTCCTAAATTCCAGTTGTGTGGCTTAGCATTGACAGCCGAGTGCATCTACTTCGTGTCAGACCAGCATAGCCTCTACCCACTGCTTGAAGCAACAGACAACGATGACATCTTTGCCGCAGCCTGGATTGGGATTTTCACTGGCTTCTGCTTCTTTGTCTTGGCACTACTTGGCATCGTGGGAATAATGAAATCAAATAGGAAAATACTCTTAACAGTAAGTGTTTAAATCAAATCCAAACAGCAAAACAAAAGAATGCATTTCCCAAATACAGTTAGTCTTAGGACTGGTGTTTAGCTTCTGAATGTTAACTATTTGTCCTAGAAGCTGTTGATAAGTCATATTACCCCTCCAGATGCATTTGGCAGACTTCTCTGCTGCCATTTTGAATGAGGTAATGCTGTCATGGTAATGACTGCACTATTCCTTAATTTTCTTTTGCAGTGACACTTATGTCCAGCTGTTTTGAAGCTTGCTGTTCTTCCCTTGAGACTAAGCAAATAAGACTTGATGGTTAATCAATATCATTCCTTCTCAAAGCTGCATTCCTCGAAGACTAAATGTTGCCACATCAGAAGAGTGGTGGTGTAAATTAATCTGGCACCATTTCTAAGCTTATCTAGTTTGGAAACTATTTAGTGGAACCTTGGTGAAAATGCCCCCTAGTCTAGCCACTACACAACCAAGATGCACTCTACAGAGCAGGCATGGTCAACCTTGGTTCTTGAGGGCCACAACCCAATTGGCTTTTTAGGTGTCTCCAATGAATATATAGAAGATCTATTTGCAAGCAATTATTTAACATTACAGTCAAACCTTGGATTGCAAGTAACTTGGTATGCAAGTGTTTTGCAAGACGAGCAAAACATTTTATTAAATTTTAATTTGATTTATAAGCAAGATCTTGCAATACAAGTACATACAGTATAAACGCATCACATCGGCACAACTGAGCCGATGGTTTTTCACTCACACACTCACACTCTTACTGAGGAGTGTAGTGATTGTTCTAAACAAGCAAGTTCTTGCAATACAAGTACATACAGTATTTTGTATTAAAGAATTTGGGTTGTGAAGTTTTTCCATTATTTCTTATGGGGACATTCGCTTTGATATACGAATGTTTTGGATTACAAGCATGTTTTTGGAACGAATTATACTTGCAAACCAAGGTTTTACTCTCTTTATAAATTTTCTAAAGAATTGAGTCCCCTTTCTAATTATAATAATCAAGATAATTGTCCTGTGAAATGTTTGGTTCCCACAGTATTTCAAACCACAATCTCCTTCTTAAATTCAAGTATCTTGATAGCCAGCATTCAATTACATTTTACAGCAAACGAGATTTCCAAAATCCATTGGTGGCAAAATGAATGTTTCAGTTAACTTGTGATTGTCCAACTCAACACAAGACTGTGTTTCACTATTTAGGTGTCATCAGGAGCTGAGATCAAAGGAGACTCTAAGGGCTCCTTTTACGAAGCCGTGTTAGCGGCTTTAGCGCACGCACATTTTTAGCATGCGCTAACCCCCACACTAGCCGAAAAACTACCGCCTGCTCAAGAAGAGGCGGTAGTGACTAGCATGGCTGGCAGATTAGCGCGCGCTATTATGCATGTTAAACCGCTAACGTGACCTCATAAAAGGAGCCCTAAATGCTCTCAAATACCTATAAATACACATTACAATTAATCTTTTTTTTTTTTTTAACCTTCTATATAGTTAAACAGTGATCAGTGTTTTATCATAAGTTTTACCTTGATAACACCATTCTGAAAATAAACAGATGCCAAAGGCAGGATACAGATCACCATACTCTGTCCATTGCTCTGGCAACAAGGTGTCTGGTGCTAACTGAAACCTACTGACCTTTTAAACTACAGAAATTTAATTGAAAGCTTCTGAACTTAATTATCTGAACTGAGCTATTGTCCAAATCGGATGGCATACCATTCAATTTCCCTGTTTAAACCTGCTGGTTCAGTAGTTGCCCATTGGTAAATTAATCCTTGTTTCTTTTGTAAAAGGATTTCAGATATGTTACCCTCATGAGTTAAATTAACCTGAATTGGTACTACAATTTTCAAATCATCAATTGCGTGATTTAACTGCCTCCAATGGGACACCAAAGGAGCCTCAATTTCCTACCCTTAAACTGTTCAGATGTGCAATACGTGATTTAACCTTGTGTTTAGTTTGCCCAATGTACCATTTACGGTGGGCCTTCCTGCTGTTGTATTAGAACTACAAAAAGGAAAAGATTATTTTTTGATCATAAACTTTCATCTTTTCCAATTGGGTTTTTTGGATTGCTAAAACCTTTTGATAGTACCTATTTACCATAAGGGCATTGGATTCCATAAATAACATAGCTTGTTTAACAATCAGAATAGGTTCTAATAAAAAAAATGGTTTACCACTATTAGAAATAATCACTTCTTTCACTACCATTGCATATTTGCAATAAATACAATGATTAGAACAATAATGTCCCTATTGTTCACTTGATGTCACTTCTTTAATCTGGTGGTTTAATAAGATCTCGGACAAATTTCTATTGCATGTATAGGCAAATCTAGGCTTACCTTGCAATTCAGGATGTAAATTCAAAGCAGACCAATGTCTGTGGATGGCTTCATGAATTTACTGTGCTTGTTTCGAGTATGGTAAATCACACGTTATCCACCTTATCACTAAAAACCTCCCTCCCTCCTACCCCGCCCCCCTCCCTGACCTCGATATGCCTCCAAACTCTCCAACTTGCCTACCTTGCCAAGCCACTTTATGGCCTCTCATATTCAATCTCTGTTTTATCCAAATATCCTGTCTTGTTATGCCTTTATATTATATGCCTTTCATTGCCATGTATGTAACATCGCTGTAAATGTACAGTCTCTTCTTTTGTTAACCGCTTTGAACTTCCATGGTATTGCGGTATACAAGAATAAAGTTATTATTATTATTATTATCTGTGGATTTTTCACCAGATTGGAGAAATAATAATAATGTATTTTTATATACCGCCAAACCATCAGTTCATGGCGGTTTACACAATAGTAATTACAAGAAGTAATTAAAATACAGATTCAAATAACAGTGTCTTATAAAAGAAAATAACACAATTCAATAAAGATACCATTCTCTATCGATATTACTTGCTCATTTGTATGCTTTGAGAATTGCTTTAAAGGGATATTCACATTGAGCAAATCTCATGTTCATACTTTGAGCACGTTTTTAATGAAATCTTGTTTTTGTCCATAGTCACCTCAATCTTAAAAATTGGCCAATGGGTACACTATCCTTTAAACTTTTTAGATAATAATTAGTGTAATATAAAATAGAATGCCAGTTTCCTTTCTGTAAATACTCGGAATAAATTTGAGTTTGAATAGTCAGAAAATCCAGGAGGATCTGTAGGGATTGATCTCCTCTAGCAACTGAAGAGTGGTGTGATAATTGGTGATGGGTTAGATTGTTCTAAAAATAAATGCAATCTTAGTTACTTTTCATGCATATGGTGGTGTTTTTTCTGTTTACAGTATCTGATTTTGATGTTCATAGTATACTGTTTTGAAATGTCATCTGCTATTACTGCAGCAACTCATCGAGACTTTGTGAGTATCTGTCTCCTTTTTAGTAAGAGTATGGGATTTCCTGTTAAGTCATGTAAAATTTTTATAGTGGGTTTTAGTTCTTGAACTTATAATTTTTGTTGGCTTGGGAAGGTCTGAATGTGATGGTAGATCCCCTTGATTAAGTGCTTATTGTGATTACGTGCTTATTGGATTAATTTGCCTTATTAGAGGCTTTCTTAAAGGGGATGGGACTTGATATACTGTTTTTCCTGTGTGGATACAATCGGTGGTTTACATATTTCAGACAGGTAGCCACAGAGCTGTAGTGGGAATTGAGCTCACGACCTCAAGGTGCTGAGGTAGCTGCTCTAATTACTAAGCCACTCCTCCCATTTTTTCCTTTTTGACTCCAGCAATATTGTGAATGATTTTTTCTTAAGTGCCATCAACACGCACTCAAGTCCTAACTCCTAAACATCTGGTCCAGAGCATCTTGCCGCGTGAGCCGGCTTGACTGCTTTGCTCAATTGAGCATGGTGATCTGTCTGTTCCATCTGTGCAGGACCTAAGGCTTTCTTCTTCCAGAAACAGTGTCTTTCACTGTATCGGTCCCAGGGAGTGGAACAACCTTCCAGGATATATTTGCCAATAGCAAAATTTACAGAACTTTAGGAAAATGCTGAAGACACCTGTTCTGTAAGATGACATATAGGGTCTGAGTTAGGCTGAGGGAGAAGAAGTGATGACTTGTTGAGTGCTGAGTGCTAGTCATGGAGGTGTTAAATGGTCTGGTCTGTTTTATCTGGCAAAAGGATGTCTGTCATTGGGGCAGCTTGTTTGCCTTATGTAATTTTATATTTTGATGTATGTTAGGGTTTTGCCAGTTTTTGTCTTAAATGATATTCATCGTTGATGCGATGTGTTATGTCATTTGCAATTTGATTCTGTATGTAATTTGTTATAGTGTGTTTTTTGTATTGATTTATATGACAAATGTTAATGTCTTATTTTGTATGTTAATATGTAACTCGCCATGGATAAGGGCGGGAGAGGAATAAACAAACAAACTTGATGAAATACAGATCTAAAAAATCGGTTTATTTCCTCTCAAGGAATTTCTCTATTTTGTGTCTTTCTCCCCCTCCCAAGTATGTGCTTGAATGTTGAAATCCTGCATGTTCAATAAGCTTCAGGAAATGTTTTGAAGTGAGTTCACATAATACTAAGGGATCCTCTACCAAGCCGCAGTAAGCACTAGTTCATGCTTATTGCAGCTTAAGGGGCTTACCAAGTGGCATGCACTCGGTTGTCTTTGCGGTAAGTTCTTAGTGTGCGCACATCCTATATTGCCATGTGTCATCTTTAGGAATCACATGCTCACTTTTCTGCTTTGTTTCACCGTTGGTCCGGTGCAGGCCTACAGTATGTGTCTCAGGCAGTAACACGCGCAGGTCTTCCCATCTCCTTCGCAGATCTGCAGGCGACGTTTCATCTTCTTCCTACAGATTGGTTTGCCTATCGACAACTTCAACATTATTTACAAGCTTTGACCCCGGCGGTACTGATGGAGGACATTCAAGATAAGTTGCAGGAGGCTATTTGCCTCACGGCTCAGGAACCTATACCTTTAAAAATTTACCACAAGTTCTTACAGGAGCTATCCGGTACCTTGGATTGTGCGACTCTGGCTCAGAAATGGACTGCTGATCTCCAGATACCCATATCGGACAAGATGATTCGTAGGGGTATTTGCCTGGGCAACTCTGCTGTTTTATCGTCAGTTGAGAAGGAGAGAAACTATAAATTCCTTCTACGTGCCTTCTACGCTCCGAAGAGAGCATACCTGATGGGGATTGGTTTGGGACATAGCTGTGGCAAATGCTCTCAACCTTTGGCAACTATTGGACACATGTTTTGGACTTGCCCATTGGTGTCCTCTTACTGGCTCCAGGTGGTGTCTTTTGTGGCTCAACTCTGGCATTGCTCCTGGCACCTACATCCGAGTTTTCTCTTCACTTTACAGATTAGGTTTCATCCTCCTCGACCTGGATGTTCAGCTTTCATTCGGAAGACAGTGTTGCTGGGACGGAAGTGTGTTCTGTTACAGTGGCTCTCACCTCAGCCTCCTTCCCTTTCTCAATGGAGAGCGTTAATGTTACAACATATGTTACTAGAATGGAGAGACATTGCTGATATGTCCTCTAAAGCGGGGCGGCTGTTCCGCCTATGTTGGCTGCCCTTTAGTTTAACTTTTACTCCTTATGTTCAACAAAAAAATTTGGGATGCTTAGTATCTTTTTGGTAATTTTCTTTTTCTCACTCCCATTGCTTTGTAATCTGAGTTGGTTGCCGCTGCTGCTACCCGGGGTGGGGGGTTGGGCGGTGGGGGGATTGGAGTTGTGTTATGCTGAAAATCTGATTATTGCTGAGCTGTATATTGCTGTGTTTTGCTTATCTTTAATAAAAATGATTTAAACATAAAAAAAAGAATGACCCATTTACCACTGCTGTAAAAATGACCTTAGTGCCTGGGAAAGACCCACATAAGGGCATACTAAGGCCACTCTTTCCCTAGGACACCTATGTTTCTATGCCAAATGTAACATTCTTTTAAGCTATCCATTTAACTCCTGAGGCAAGGGCTAAAATTTTTAAATCTAAGAGTTCTAGTATATCTTCGTAAATATTGCAAATACAGTATGAAGCTGATCTCAACTCACACTTTTTCTTTATATAGTTTATTCCTAACCTGTTCCTGAAACAGATGTTGGAGTTCTACCAAAATCCCAACCCTGTGAATAATGACCACGCCTGGAAAATAAATGGTGTCACCAAAACATGGGACCGCCTTATGCTGATGGTGAGTAATAAATGATATTGGCTAATTCAGTCAACCCTTCAATTTAACTGACACCTGCCCCCCAATTAGTCCATTAAAATCAAGTGTCCAAAAATATTAGATTCTATAATATATTGAACATAAGAATTGCCGCTGCTGGGTCAGACCAGTGGTCCATCGTGCCCAGCAGTCTGCTCGTGCAGCAGCCCTTAGGTCAAAGACCAGTGCCCTAACTGAGACTAGCCTTACCTGTGTACGTTCTGGTTCAGCAGGAACTTATCTAACTTTGTCTTGAATCCCTGGAGGGTGTTTTCCCCTATAACAGCCTCTTAAAGAGCATTTCAGTTGTCTACCACTCTCTGGGTGAAGAAGAACTTCCTTACGTTTGTACGGAATCTATCCCCTTTAACTTTAGAGAGTGCCCTCTCGTTCGCTCTACCTTGGAGAGGGTGAACAACCTGTCTTTGTCTATTCCCTTCATTATCTTGAATGCTTCGATCATGTCCCCTCTCAGTCTCCTCTTTTCAAGGGAGAAGAAGCCCAGTTTCTCTAATCTCTCACTGCACGGCAACTCCTCCAGTCCCTTAACCATTTTAGTCGCTCTTCTCTGGATCCTTTCGAGTAGTACCGTGTCCTCCTTCATATTCCAGGTGAGGGCATACCATGGCCCAGTACAGCGGCATGATAACTTTCTCCGATCTGTTCGTGATCCCCCCTTCTTAATCATGCCTTGCATTCTGTTCGCCCTTTTCACTGCTGCCGCACATTGCGCAGAAGGCTTCATTGACTTGTCGACCCGTATTTCCAAATCTCTTTCCTGGGGGTCTTTCCAAGTACTGCACCAGACATCCTGTATTCGTGTATAAAAATTTTGTTACCGACATGCATCATCTTACACTTATCCATGTTTAACCTCATTTGCCATGTCATGGACCATTTCTCGAGCGGGTTTGTCACATTGCAGGTCTTCGCAATCCTCCTGCATCTTCACTACTCTGAATAACTTCATATCATCTGCAAATTTAATCACCTCGCTCGTCATACCAATTTCCAGGTTGTTTATAAATATGTTGAACAGCATGGGTCCAAGCACTGAACCCTGCTGTACTCCACTCGTGATGCTTTTCTAGTCCGAGTATTGTCCATTTACCCTCACTCTCTGTTTCCTATCCGCCAGCCAGTTTTTAATCCACGTGAGTATTTCACCCTTGATTCCATGGCTTGCAATTTTTCGAAGTAGTCGTTCATGCGGAACCTCATCTAACGCCTTTGTATAATCCAGATATACAATGTCGACCGGGTCACCCTTGTCTATCTGCCTGTATACTCCCTCGAAGAACTGCAGCAAGTTCATAAAGCAAGATTCCTTTGCTGAAGCCATGCTGACTGTTCCTCGTCAGATTGTGTCTGTTAAGGTGATCAATGATGCGGTCCTTTATCAGCGCCTCTACCATCTTTCCCGGTACCGAGGTCACACTCACCGGTCTGTAGTTTCCTGGATCTCCCCTCGAACCTTTCTTGAAGATTGGCGTAACATTCGCCACTTTCCAGTTTTCCAGAATCCTTCCTGATTTGATAGAAAGATTGGCTATTAGTTAAGCAGTTCTTCCCTCATTTTCCTTTTCAATTTATTTTCTGCATCCATCTAGATTACGTTCTTACTACCCTCTCATCAATTTCCTTTTTTACTGTCTACCTACAGCTCGCCACCTCTTTCCCTCTCCCCCTCCAGTATTTCCCTAACTCAATCCTTTTCCCCCATCATATACCCTCTTTCTCTACCCCTTCCATCTAGTACCTTCTCCACTCTCTGTCCACTTCCATCTTCTGCTCCCCTCTCTCTCCTCCCATTTCCTTCCTGCATTGCTCCCTTATCTCTCCCATATGCACTTCCATCCAGCATAGGCTCCCCCTCTACCCGCCACACTACCATCCAATGTCTGCCCTTTCTCTCTCCACAAACCCCTCTTCAATCAGCATCTGCCCCCTTACTTTCCCTCCAATCCAATTCCATCCAGTATCCTTCCCCCTTATGTCTCTCTCCCTTTTCCCTATACATCAATTCCATCAGCACCACCCTTTTATTCCACCCTGCCCCTTTTCTCTCCCTGCACCACTCTTTCATTCCAGCAGTCTTGCTCCTTTCTCGCGATGACTGTAGCTGCCGGCTGCCGGTCCACCCTACTCTGACTTACTAGTTCTGGAGCAGAGTCGGCAGCCGCGTGCTAGAAGGTCCCGCAATAATTCCAGGCTTTGCTCCGGAAGAAGTAAGTTACGTCGGAGGGGGTTAACCCTGCAGACGCAGGGAGTTGCGGCAAGGACCTGCGATGACTGCATCTGCCAG